>NC_134592.1:75967500-76122500 GCF_037038515.1 Microtus pennsylvanicus | reverse complement strand
TCCATGTCTTGATTGACTGATGTCATTTTTAATGTGTTGGTGGTTAGTTTATCTCTTTTTTCTCTATGCCAACACGCCCCACTCACCAAACACTTTTTTTAATTAATTTATTTACTTATTTTTATTTTACTTTTTTATTTATTTATTTATTTATTCATTCATTCATTTATTTATTTATTTATTTATTTATACATACATCCTGTCTATCTGTCCAGATGGGGCAGGGGTAGAAGGGGCTAGCTATGAGAGGAAGGTGCTCGGTGGGCATCCAGTTGTAAATAAGGCTGGGAATAAATAGCTGAATATTAATTCATTTGAGTAATATTAAAACTGTTCAAGTAGAAAACAATTGCTTTCTTTTCTGTTTGCCCAGAGATATGACTGACTGCAACTTGGAAAGAAGACGGCCGGCCCTGCTGGACAGAGACCTCCCTCCTGCTTTGGGTGGGGCGGCTGAGTGAACGTGGGTGGGTCGACCAGTTTACATGTTTATTTCCACGTTCTGTCTTTTATGGATTGAATGGATGTGTCTCATTTTTTTTTCACGATTGCTTGCTTGCTTACTTACTTACTTACTTACTTACTTATCTGTTCAGCCCATCTCATTTACTTACTTCTTTAAAAAAAAATGACCCCACTTGGGAGGCAGAGGCAGGCGGATCTCTGTGAGTTCGAGACCAGCCTGGTCTACAAGAGCTAGTTCCAGGACAGGCTCCAAAACCACAGAGAAACCCTGTCTCGAAAAACCAAAAAAAACAAAAAAAAAAAAACAAAAAAATGACCCACCTTGTTATTTACTTACTTACTTACTTGTTCATTCATTCCTTCACTTCCTTATCTTCTTTCATATATCTGTTTATTTATCTGATGATTTAGCGTCACTCATTTACTTATTGAATGTTTCAATTATTTAGTTTTATTCATTTATTCATTCTTTATGTCTATTTTTATGTATGTATTTACTTACTTTCTTAATTTTTTTTTTACTTTTTAAAATTTACTTAAATTTTTTCTTCCTTCCTTCCTTCCTTCCTTCCTTCCTTCCTTTCCTTCTTTCTGTCTCCTGACTGTCACTGGCTAAGAAAATGGTGGCCTCCATGTCACTGGTCAGCATAGCAGCTCCTAAAATGGAATTTGATGAAGGGATAGATAGATAGATAGATAGATAGATAGATAGATAGATAGATAGATAGATAGATAGATAGATGGGATGCGCACACGCTCACACACACACACACACATACATACATATGCATGCACGTGCATGACATGTACAGATGGGGGTCGATTCCAATGTTTTCAGAGGAAGGTGCTCGCTGGTAAATAAATGTGCTGGTAAATAAGGCTGGAAATAGCTGAATATTAAATCATTAAAACTCTTCAAATAAATAAAAAGCAATTCTATTTCTCTCTCTCTCTCTCTCTCTCTCTCTCTCTCTCTCTCTCTCTCTCTTTCTCACCATATACCAGCACATCTGAACTGACTGCAACATACAAAAGAAGAAGAAACACGGAAAGAAGACATCCCTGCTGGACAGGATCTGAGATGAGAATAAATTCATCGAATGGCTGCCAACAGCATTTCATTGAGAAGAGATTCCACATTTTATGCTGTACAGTTACTTAGTTAGATAGATAGATAAAGAGAGGCCTGTGAATTGGGGTGGGGTGTGGCTTCTCAGGTCACGTCAGGTCAGGGAGGGGCTGAGGAGTGTCCCATTGGCCTTGACAATAGGCACGAGTCAGACGTTAATGTCAGGGCAGGGCCTGAGAGTTCCTCAAAGGGGATGAATGGAGACCCTTGCTTACCTAAGAAATGCCTGACCTTGGAAAAGGACTTGTGGAAAGCGGGCCCTTGAAACTGTGGTTTCACTTCTTACTAGAAAGCTCCCTCTTGGAAGGGAAAGTCATCGTGATATCTTACTCTTTTCCCAAGGATACCCTACCTACCCTTCTGATCATTCTTACTGAATTAAGTCTTCCACTGCAAATAAATAAATAAATAAATAAATAAATAAATAAATAAATAAATAAATAAATAAATGAAGTGGGTGAGTGAGTGAGTAAGTAAGTAAGTAAGCAAATACGTGGATGGATGAACAAATAAATACAAAGTTTGCTGTTGTTGACTGACTTTTGATTTCATAATGAATCTCTCTCTCTCTCACACACACACACACAAACACTAAATATACAATAAAAGGAAGCATAACACCTTTACTCAGGGGGCAGAGTGAACTCTGAAAGTTTTCTAGGCGGGGGGGGGAGAGACAGAATATAAGAACAAAATGAGAAACAAGGAAAAATAGTGTTGGCTGGCTGGCTGGCTTTCAGTTCCCTCCACATTGTGGAGGAAACACAAAGTTGTTACACTATGTGGGTGTGATGAGGAGAGATTGTGAGTGAGTGTCCTGTCAGAACAAAGTTAGTCCCATACTTGATGAAATTCATTATCCCAAAACTTCAGCAGAATATATCCCAAGTTTGCAAATGTGTGATCAGCTTGTGACAGGTTGGGCTGGAGATGCTGAGAACTGGGGAGCCCTCAATGCAAGAGCAGACACTCATTCCCATGAAGAGGGAGAGAGGGAGGGAGGGAGGGATCATTCATTCCTATACTCAAGTTTAAAGAAAGATGAGTGGCTATCTATGGAGAGACCACTCACAGATATGAAAAATCATTTCCTAAAAATCAAATTTCTCAGTCAGTATGCAACTGCTATGGTGCTTCTCCTAGATAGAGCAAAACACACAAACAAACAAACTGATTCCTTGATCTAGAGCCACAGTGCACATGCTGTGGAAAAGGGGACATGGCCAACTTGAATCACAATATTCATCAGAGCATGAAAAGAGCGTAAAAAGGACACAGAGGAGAGATTATTGTGGTCCTTCCTTCCTCCCTCCCTCCCTTCCTCCTTCCCTCAGGAAGTGACTGACAGATGAGACTTTGTCCAAGCAGGTTCTGTCTGAAATACCAGACTTGAGTTTCCCCCTCTGTGGGTATTAGTTAATCAGTCCTCCCTTCTTTCTGTAGGAAGGTGGTGCATGTCTCTCAGAACTTACCTGGTTTCCTCTGCACAAGGTGAACCAGGGAAAAGCTTTCTAAGCCTTATTCAGACCTATAGAGGCTGCGCTGTGTGTGACTTCAGAGACCTCAGGGAGTATAGGGGTGGGTGGGTGGGTGCTTGATGCTTCAGACTCATGTCATTGAAGGACATAACATAGTCTGGATTCACAGAGATTCACAACACAGAGCCATTGTCACTAACAGCTCAGGACACCCAGAGCTAACAAGAAATTGCAGTCTCAGCCGGGCTTTAATCACAGCACACACACAGATCTCTGTGAATTCAAAGATGGCCTGATTTACAGAGTGAGTTTTAGGACAGCCCAAGATACACAAAGAAACCCTTTCTTGAAAAACAAAGCAAAACAGCAAAAGAAAGAAAGAAAAGGAAAAAGAAAAAAATGGCAGTCTCTTTCCACTCTCTCCTCCATTGGCTCTTAAAGAGCTCTCAAGCTGAACTGGAGACCATGGTGTCACTCAAAACTGGGAAGCCAGAAACCTTAGGGGGTCACAGGAGTCGAACTGACTGCAGCATTTGATGCCTCAACCCTGCTAATGGCTGTGATATAAGGCATGGTAAAATACGGGCTTTGGCAGAGCGCTACTCCCCTTTCTCTATTATTATTGCTACACAACGAAAAGGACCGGGGGGTGGGGTGGGGGGTGGGGATGATGTGCAGTCAGTGCTGGTATTGAAATCTCACTGACTCCTTCCGCACTCCTTGTCAATTCCCGACTTTGTCAAATCAACTATCGTGAATCTTTGATGTGGGTTGGCCCTTTAGGAACTCAGAGAAACAAGACAGACCTGTTTCATCCCAGAAACCTCCCAGTTCATGAGCCCTAGCCCTGGAAGTCTCAAAGCCATCACATCCAGAAATCTCTCTAGTCCCTGCTAGTGGTGAACTCACTTCGTCTTCCCCAGGACCACTAATTATTTCTCCATGTTTTCCTGTGAGATTTGATCTGAGGCCAGCTTTCTTCTTCCTCCCTCTGGCCTCTCCACGAACGATCTCCATTCTCTAGACAACATGTCTAGAACCGAGTCTTATAGGCACCGAGAGAGTGTGTCTTGAGGGCAGTTGGCGTTTCTAGGACACGAGTGACATCACAAAATTCCGAGAGCTCTCTGGGATACCGTGGAATTTCCAGAGAAGGGACTGCTGATGTCGTGAGGCACGGCCTTTACCTCCTTGCTAATATTTCTCCCCGAACTCACCGACTGACCGACCGACCGACCAACCGGAACCTGAGGTTTCCTTTCCAGGAGTCTCTCCTGCGACACAGAGGGAGCCATTCAGGATTTCCTCCTTCCAAAGCCAGAAATTTCTCTCTGCTTCATTAATATCTTCTCACTACTTCCTGAACCCATGGGGAGTTAGTTAGTTGAACACTCACTTTTTTCATGAATGACCCTTCCTCCCTCTCCTGAACATCTCATATTACTGATTCATACTCAGTAAAACAGTAATATGAGAAATTAGGCCAGGAGGACACGGAAGATGAGGGTTGAGTCTTCTGAAGTGAACAAGCACTTAGGGAAGGCTAAACTTAAGGGAATTTGACTCTGAGTGGCAAGACATGAATAGCTGCTGCCAAGGCACAGATGCAGGCACCAACTGGGCCCTCGGCATCCTCCTGCATCATCAGAGCTGTGTGGGAAACTCAGCCCAAAGGAGGGGCCGTGTTCAACGGGAGAGGGCATTTTCGAGGACAGCACTGTTTTCTTTTTCTTCTTTCTTTCTTTCTTTTTTTTTTTCGAGACAGGGTTGTTCTGTAGTTTTTTTTTTTTGGAGCCTGTCCTGGAACTAGCTCTTGTAGACCAGGCTGGTCTTGAACTCACATGCTTTCTTTTTTTTCTATTGGATATTTTTGGCTTCTTTGGTTTTTTTTTTTCGGGTTTTTTTTTTTTTTTTGGTTTTTTTTGAGACAGGGTTTCTCTGCGGCTTTGGAGCCTGTCCTGGAGCTAGCTCGGTAGACCAGGCTGGTATTTTTGGCTTCTTTATCAAAGATCAGGTGTTCGAAGATGTGTGGATCGATATCCGGGTCTTCTATTCGGTTCCATTGGTCCTCCTGTCTGTTCTTATGCCAGAACCAGGCTGTTTTCAGAACTGTAGCTTACAGAGTGTTCTTGTAGGTGGGGCACAGAAGAGGTTAATTAAGGTACCTTAGTTCTTCTGCTTTTCTAGCAGACTGGAGCACAGCTGACAGAAATCCAGTAGAGATGGTGTCAAGGTTCACACTGACACTAACAGCTGTAACTTGAGCAGGATTTGTGATCCACATGAAATTTGCAATGAATTGCAGCAAATCTGTGACACTCTAACTCGCTCAGGCTCAGTATCTGAACATACAGATGTTTGCAATGATCACTGGCTTCAGGATTTTTTTGTTGTTGTTGTTTTGTTTTTCCACGAGACAGGGTTTCCCTGTAGCTGAAGTTTAATGGCCTGGTGTTTTTGTGACTTACTGCTTCAAAGAACTTCTCCATTTCTTTATCCCTAAGTGAAAAGAAATATAATCACTAAATACTTCTTAAAAACCATTCTTCCTTGAAATATATAGACCACTGAGAATAATCCTTGACAGAATGGGAATACAAAATCCTTATCACACCACTTTAAGATTCAATTGAACAGAAAACATGTTGTTCTGTACTGAAGCTCTGAGGTCCCATCTTATGAATAGGCTGTTTAGGACCAACTTACTTGAAGACATCTGGAAAGAAGCTGTGTAATGACATTCCTCCTAAGACTCACTTCCAAGTTTTAGAACTTTGTAGATAATACACATTTAAGCATAAGGGTGCCTACCCATTTTCTGATTCAAGTAATGTTCTCATCATTCAGTGATTTCTCCTCCCTTTTTCTTTTGGGGAGTGGCATGATTAGATCAGGAAAAGAAGGATGTGTGTGGCAAGTCGGTGCCCACTCAGAGTCACCCACACATTTGAGGACAGAACAGAGAAACAAGATCGGCCGGGGGGGGAGGGGAGAATTCTGCTGAATGAAATTAGAGTTATGGATGGCTGCCAGCTATCTCTTGGCTTCTGTAAGTACAGGAACTCAACAAAGACAGAGACATGCCAGACAGGAGGTTTTGGTAAAAATCTGAACTGAACTGAATAGAAACTGGCTATTACGTATTAGCGTTTTCAGAGTTATGTCTGAGGAACCTTCTACTTAAATGAAATAAAACCAAATCCTTTCAAACATCCAGGTGTCCTCTAAGGGGGCATGGAAAACAAAACAAAACAAAAAGATAAGAGGGGCGAGCCTGGTCTACAAGAGCTAGGGCCAGGACAGGCTCCAAAGCTACAGAGAAACCCTGTCTTGGAAAAACTAAAAAAAAAAAAAAAACAAAAAGATAAGAGGGATTTTAGTTGTTCCAAAAACCATCAGGAACAAAACTTCCCCAGGAGAATAGCAAGAGTTCATTGGGCAACTGTCCGTCTCCTGTTGCATCGTTTCAAGTTTTTCTAACTTGAGACTGGATGGTGTCAGCTGTAAGATTTTCATCTTTTACGCTTGAATTCACTCATTGCAAAAAAAAAACCTTATTTATTTTTTTATTTCACATTTTAACTTGATTTTTTTTCTTTTTTTGAGACAGGAATTGGCTTTTTATTTATGCTCCAGACAATCTATCTCACTACATGGCCCAGGACTTCTTCTTTCTGAACACTTCTGCTGCAAATACAATCTTTTTTTTTTTTGAAAAATTTATTTATTTATTTATTTATTTATTTATTTATTTATTTATTTATTATGTATACAGCATTCCTTCCATGCATGACTGCAGGCCAGAAGACCCCATTACAGATGGTTGTGAGCCACCATATCGTTGCTAGGAATTGAACTCAGGACCTTTGGAAGAACAGTCAGTGCTCTTAACCTCTGAGCCATCTCTACAGCCCCTGAAAATATAATCTTAAAAGAAAAAGTAAAATTAAAAGGAATGGCCTGGCATTAACAAAGACAAAAAAGGAAAAAAAAAACCCTGCATTTTCTTGCTTGCTTTTTTTTTCTCTTCTTTTATTATTTTTTGAGGCACGGTTTCTCTGTGTAACAGCCCTAGCTGTCCTGGAACTCAGTTTATAGACCAGACTGTCTTGTTGGTAACGTTCTCTTTTTATTCTTATTTCCTATCTGTAAATCCACATTTCTCTCTCTCTCTCTCTCCTTCCCTCTCTCTCTCTCTCTCTCTCTCTCTCTCTCTCTCTCTGTCTCTCTGTCTCTGTCTCTCTCTCTGTCTGTCTCTATCTATCTATCTATCTATCTATCTATCTATCTATCTCCCTCTCTCGCTTTCTCTCTCTCTCTCAATTTATTTATTTTTTGTTTGGTTTTGTGTTTTGCTTTATGAGACAGGGTTTCTCTGCTGCTTTGGAGACTGTTCTTGGAACTAGCTCCTTTCTTGTAGACCAGGCTGGCCTAAAACTCCCAGAGATCCTGCCTCTGCCAGATATGGAGTCAGTGCTCTTGAATGCCTTCATCTGGTGAGGTCAAAATATACCCCCCCACACCAAACACAAACACAGGCACAGGCACACCCAGAGACACATAAATAAACTTTTCAATTAAGAGCCTGGAGAGCTAGTTTGGCGGCTCTTCCTGAGAAATTGGGTTCAATTCCCAGCTCCTGCATGGTTAAATAAATCATAAAAAAAAATTCTTTAAGAAATTGAAATTAAACTACACAACTGGAAACACTGTCTCAAATAAAAGTAAAATAAAATGTAAAAGAGTGCAGTGCTAAGTGCAGTTATGAAAATGTTTGGAAATATGACACCTTCCCTGTCTCCCCCACATACACAGGCACACCGAGAGAGGTTTAAATAAAATTTGAAATTGGCTGGGCGGTGGTGGTGGCACATGCCTTTATTCCCAGCACACATGGGGCAGAGGCAGGTGAATTTCTTGGGAGTTGGAAGCCAGCCTGGTCTACAAGAGCTAGTTCCAGATCAGCTAGGACTGTTTCCCAGGGAAACCCTGTCTCGAAAAACAAAACAAAAAACTTAAAATTGAAGTAAATGTACAAGCCAAAGCTACAGGCCCTGGCCTCCACTCCTGCCCCTGAGGGCACCCGGTAAAAGTGAGAAGGCAGATTTCAGAGACTAGTAAAGTTCAAGGTCACCAGCCCTTCCTAACAGCTAGAACTCCTTGCTGAACCATTAAAGGGTGAGTCTAAGGAGGGCAGTGTTGGCACACGCCTTTACTCCCAGCACTCGGAGGCAGAGGCAGGCAGATCTCTGGGAGTTCCAGGACAGGCACCAAAGCTACAGAGAAACCTTGTCTCAAAAAACCAATAAACAAACAAACAAACAAACAAACAAACAAACAATAAATAAATAAATAAATAAAATAATATAATAATATAATATAAAGGGTGAGGCTACAACTTGATTGGTCTGCTTAGATATGCATTTTTTAAATTTTTTTTTGGTTTTTTTAGATAAGCATATTTTTGTTAGAGTCGTTTTTGTTTTACTGGGCAGGAAAAGATATCCAAGTGGGAATTTTTCCACAGCTGCTTTAATTTTCTCAGACTCTGTATTTAGTAGAGAAGTGGGGTGTGGGGTAGGTTGTACAAAGGGACTACTGAAGAAAAGAAACCCCAAGAAAGCAAGCGAGTGGTTGCCATGGTGAAATGTCTTTGAAAGGCATTTAGGTGACTGGGAGCTGCCCTTGCTGCCTCCCTCCTTTCCTCACTCTCACCAATCCATAATTGTGGCAGCCCCTTGGCCCACATAGTCCTTTCACTGATCGGTCAGACACACTCTTTGTTTTATTTTTTAATTTTTGAATTATGGGTGAAGTCAATTCATTGAGCTCTTAGATTATTATTATTATTATTATTAGTTTATTTTTGGTTTTTCTACATAGGGATTCCCTGGGTATGCTTGTTTGCCCTGGAACTCACTTGGTAGACAAGGCTGGCCTCAGACTCACAGAGATCTAGCTGCCCCTGCCTCTACCTCTGCCTGCTAGTGCCAGAATAAAAGGCCTGTACCAAACACACTTTTAGTTTCTCTGTGTCTGTCGTCTCTTTGCCTGCAGAACAAAGTAGCCTCAAACTCACAGCGATCTGCCTGCCTCTGCCTCTCCTGATCTCTGAGGGCTGAGAACTGAGAATAAAGAAATGTGCTGCCCAAAATATACTGCTGCTGCTGCTGCTGCTGCTGTTGCTGCAATTAAAAAAAAATAAATTAAAATAAAATAACCTGAGATAAACAAAGAAAAAAAGGACAACAACAGTTTTTCTTCCTTCTTTCCTTTTTTCCTTCTTTTCTTCCTTCCTTGTTTTTTTTTCTGTTTTCTTCTTTTATTATTTTTTTGGTACAGGGTTTCTCTGTATAATACCTTTAACTCACTATATAAACCAGGCTGTCATCTTGGTGACATTATGGTTTTGTTTCTTATTTCCTGTTTGATCATTTCTTCTCTCTCTCTCTCTCTCTCTCTCTCTCTCTCTCTCTCTCTCTCTCTCACACACACACACACACACACACACAGAGATTTAATTTATGTTTTTTATTTTTGTTTGTGTTTTTGTTTTGATTTTCAAGGCAGGGTTTTCTCTGTTGCTTTGGAGCCTGTCTTTGAAACTAGCTCTCGTCAACCAGACTGGCCTCAAACTCCCAGAGATCCACCTGCCTCTCTGCCAGATATGGAACCAGTCCTTTTGAATGCTTTCATCCTTCCTGGTCTTTAAAAATTTGAAATGAAACTAAGTTCTACACAACTGGAAAGACTGTCTCAAATAAAAGTTAAATAAAATGTTCTGAAATAGGACACCTTCCCTGCCCTCCCCACAAGGTCACACTTGGTACAGACCAAGAGATACAAACAAAATTTGAAATTAAACTCAATGTACATGAAACTAACAGAATGAGATACCAAAAACTTAGTTGGGTTGTCACTGTGGTGCACATCTTTTATTCTATCATCCAAGAGACAGAGACAGGTGTACCTCTGTGAATTCCCAGGCTTTGTAGAAAGGCCCCCGTCCCAAATTAAAAATATATATATTCAACCAAAAAAAATAAGGAAGAAAAGAAGAAAGAAACATGAACTGTCTCCTTGTTTCTAGAAACTTGTTTTGATTTGCATTTCTCTGATGACTAAGCATATTGAACATTTCCTTAAATGTCTTTCAGCCATTTTAGATTCCTCGGTTGAGTGTTCTCTGTTTAAGTCTGTTTACTCCATTTTGTGAATTGGATTATTTGTTCTTGAGATGACCAATGTCTTGAGTTCTTTGTATGTTTTGGAGATCAGACCTCTGTTTGATGTGGGGTTAGTGAAGATCATTGCCCATTCTGTAAGGCCGTCGTTTTGTCTTGTTGGCCATTTCCTTTGCTTTACAGAAGAAGCTTTTCAGTTTCTGGAGGTCCCATTGATTAATTTTGTTTCTCTCAGAGTCTGTGATTTAGGAAGCGGTCTCCTGTGCTGATGCGTTCAAATGCGTTTGATATTTTTATTTTTATATTCTTTTATTGTGGATGAAGTCAATTATTTGAACTCTCAAATATTTTTATTGTTATTATCTCTTTATTTGTTTGTTTATTTGTGGTTTTTCAACATAGGGTTTCATTGTGTACCCTTGTATGCCCTGGGACTCACTTTGTACACAAGAAAGACTGGCCTCAGACTCACAGAGAGCCATCTGCCTCTGCCTCCTAATGCTGGGATTAAAGGCTAAACAACCTTTTTTATATATTTATTTTTCTAATAATTTATTTTATCGGCATTGGTGTTTTGCCTGCATGTATGTCTATCTGAGGGTGTCAGATCTTGGAGTTACCGACAGCTGTTAACTGCCATGTGGGTGGTAGGAATTGAACCTGGGTCCTCTGGAAGAGCAGTCAGCACTCTTAACCACAGAGCCATCTCTCCAGGCCCCACCTTTTTTTTGAAAACAGGGTCTCTCTGTGTCACTTTGCCTGTTCTGAATCTCAATCTGCAGAACAAGGGAGCCTTAAACTCACAGTGATCTGCCTGCCTTGGTCTCCCTGATCTTGGAGGTGTTTTTATCATCTCTCTCTCTCTCTCTCTCTCTCTCTCTCTCTCTCTCTCTCTCTCTCTCTCTGTGTGTGTGTGTGTGTGTGTCTGGCTATCTAGCTATCTATCCATTCATTTATTAGTTTATGTATTTATTTATTTTTTGGTTGTTCTTGTTGTTTTCTGAGACAGGATTTCTCTCTAGCTTTGGAGTCTGTCCTGGATCCAGACCTGGTCACAGCTGTACCGGAAAATAAAATAAAACAAACAAACAAAAACAAAAACAAAGCAAAGCAAAGCAAAAGCCAGGCAGGACTGTATGGTTGACCTTCCCTTTTCCCCTCCCCCATGGGCTCCTCAGAGGCGGTGCGGCCTCCTGCAGGGAATCCACAGAGCCTCTGCCCAAGGCTCTCCAGGGAACCCCCTCTCTCCCTTTCCCCCAGCCCCAGGGCTGCCGGCCACATCTATCTCAGGCGTAGGTGGCGGGCACTCTGGCTATCCAGGACGTGACAGACACAGATACACAGAAGCAGGGAGGAACGGTGCCCACTCTCTCACTAGATGCAGGCATGCAGGAGGAACAATGAAAGAATGAGAACTGGAGAGATGGAATTTCTGGAATGTCCAGAAACCACATGGTGGGGATCTAGTGACCTCTTCTGGTGACAGGGAGTACAGCACAGATTTGGGTTCTTGTGCTCCTGAGATGTAACCCCCACAAGGCAGCAGCACATAAGTGATTGTAAATCCAGTTTCACACGACTGCACATAAAATTAAGTTAAATAAATCATAAAAAATTCTTTAAAAATTTGAAATTAAAATAAGTTCTACACAACCGGAAAGACTGTCTCAAATAAAAGTAAAATAAAATGTTCTAAAATAGGACAACTTCCCTGCCCCCCCACCCCCACAGGGACACACTTGGTGCAGACCAAGAGATACAAACAAAATTTGAAATTAAACTAAATGTACAAGAAACTGAGCCTGGTTATTGTGGTGCACATCTTTTATTCTATCATCAAAGAGACAGAGGCAGGTGGACCTCTGTGAATTCCCAGGCTTTATAGAGAGGCCCCCAACCCAAATAAAAAAAAATATAAAAGTTTAACCAAACACCACCACCCCCCCCCAAAAAAAAGGAAGGAAGGAAAGAAGAAGGAGACATTATAAACTGTCTCCTTGGTCCTAGAAACTGGATCATGGGAATTTAGGACCTATGAGACAGTGCACGAGTCTTGTGATCTCACTTGGTAGATGAGTCTGGATTTTAACTCACAGATGTCCTTCTGCCTGTGTCTCCCACGTGCTGGGATAAAGGGTTCCCTAATTCTTGAATGGCATACTGAACGTAGTTATTTCTACTTGGTTTGCGTTTGATTTTTTTTTTTAAAAAATCCATGCCTACTTATTTATTTATTTTTGGTTTTTCACGACAGGGTTTCTCTGTAGCTTTGGAACTAATCCTTGTAGACCAGGCTGGCCTCAAATTCACAAAGATCCACCTGCCTTTGCCTCCCAAGTGCTGGGATTAAAGGAATGTGCCACCACTACCCGCCTTTGTTTCTTTTATTTATTTTTGTTAAGCTCTACATTTTTCTTTCCTCTCTTTCCATGCCTCCCCTTCCACCCTCTCCCAAGGTTCCCATGCTCTCAGGAGATCTTGTCTTTTTCTACTACTCATGTATTTTAGATCTATGTATGTCTCTCTTAGGGTCCTCATTGTTGTCTAGGTTCTCTGGGATTGTGATTTGTGAGCTTTATGTTTAAAAATCACTTATGAGTGAGTATATGTGGTAATTGTCTTTTAGGGTCTGGGTTACTTTCCTCAAAATGATGTTTCCTAGCTTCATCCATTTGCCTGCAAAATTCAAGATGTCATTATTCTTTTCTGCTCTGTAGTGTAGTAAGTACTCCATTGTGTAAGTATACCACGTTTTCCTCATCCATTCTTCAGTCAGAGGGCATTTAGGCTGTTTCCAGGTTCTGGCTATGACAAACAATGCTGCTATGAGCATAGTTGAGCCCATGTCCTCGTGGCACAATTGAGCATCCTTTACATATATACCTAAACGTGGTATTGCTGGGTCTTGAGGAAGGTTGTTTCCTAATTTTCTGAGAAATCGCCACACTGACATCCAAAGAGGGCTGTACCAGCTTGCATTCCCACCAGCGATGCAGGAGTGTTCCCTTTTCCCCACATCCTCTCCAGCATAAGTTGTCATCAGTGTTTTAGATCTTGGCCATTCTTACAGGTATAAAGTGGAATCTCAGAGCTGTTTTGATTTACATATCTCTGATGACTAAGGGTGTTGAACATTTCCTTAAGTGTCTTTCAGCCATTTTAGATTTCTCGGTTGAGAGTTCTCTGTTTAGGTCTGTACCTCCATGTTGTGAATTGGATTATTTGTTCTTGAAATGACCAATGTCTTGAGTTCTTTGTATATTTTGGAGCTCAGACCTCTGTCTGATGTGGGGTTAGTGAAGATCTTTGCCCATTCTGTAAGGCCGTCGTTTTGTCTTGTTGGCCATTTCCTTTGCTTTACAGAAGAAGCTTTTCAGTTTCTGGAGGTCCCATTGATTAATTTTGTTTCTCTCAGAGTCTGTGCTACTGGAGTTAGATTTAGGAAGTAGTCTCCTGTGCCGATGCGTTCAAATGCTTTTTTTTTTAAAAAATAAATATTTATTTATTATGTATACAATATTCTTTCTGTGTGTATGTCTGAAGGCCAGAAGAGAGCACCAGACCCTATTACAGATGGTTGTGAGCCACCATGTGGTTGCTGGGAATTGAACTCAGTACCTTTGGAAGAGCAGGCAATGCTCTTAACCGCTGAGCCATCTCTCCAGCCCCCGTTCTCTCTCTCTCTCAAATATGTTTGGTTTTGTGTTTTGCTTTATGAGACAGGGTTTCTCTGCTGCTTTGGAGACTGTTGTTAAAACTAGCTCCTTTCTTGTAGACCAGGCTGTCCTAAAACTCCCAATGATCCTGTTTCTGCTAAATATGGAGCCAGTGCTCTTGAATGCCTTTGTCTGGTGAGGTCAAAAGCCACCCCCCCACAACCCCCCCCCAACACATACACAAACCAAACACAGGCACAGGCACACCCAGAGACACATAAATAAACTTTTAAATTAAGAAGAGCCTGGAGAGCTAGTTTCGCGGCTCTTCCAGAGAAATTGGGTTCAATTCCCAGCACCTGCATGGCAGCTCATAGTGATTGTAAATTCAGTTTCTGGGTGATCTGACATCTTCAGACCATTGCACATAAAATAAAGTTAAGAAAATCATAAAAAAATTCCTTAAGAAATTGAAATTTAACTAAGTCCTACACAATTGGAAACACTCTCACATAAAAGTAAAATAAATGGAAAAGAATGCAGTGCTAAGTGCAGTTATGAAAATGTTTTGAAATGTGATACCTTCCCTGTCTCCCCCACATACACAAGCCACACTGAGAGATTTGAATAAAATCTGGGTAATCATTTATGTATCTGGCCTATGTCAGAGGGGCAGGGGAAGCTGAAGCCTTGTCCTTTGGGCTCCAGGTTCTCAGTACTGCATCAAAAACTCGAGTGTATAGTGAGCCCATGTCTGTCCTGCCGGCAGCACTCAGGAACTGGGAATACAAGGATCAGGAGATCATCTTCAACAACCCAGCAAGTGCAAACCATCCTGGTGGGAAAGAGACCCTCTAAAAGAAATCAATAAAATGACATTTTTATTTTTTTCTGTCGGAAGTGAAAATGTTCCAAATAATTCACTGCATCAGTATTCCTGGAAATGATATCAAAGTCAGAATTTTTCTTCTTCTTTTTTTTTAACATTTTATTTTATTCTTATTATTTTCATTTTTATTTTTTTGGTTTTTCGAGACAGGGTTTCTCTGTGGTTTTGGAGCCTGTCCTGGAACTAGCTCTTGTAGACCAGGCTGGTCTCGAAATCACAGAGATCCGCCTGCCTCTGCCTCCCAAGTGCTGGGATTAAAGGCGTGCGCCACCACTGCCTGGCGTAAATCAGAATTTTTCATATTATTCCATGGCTGTTGTAATTTTCTCTGTGGCAGACAGAGGCAGGCAGATCTCTGTGAGTTTGAGGCCAGCCTGGTCATCTACAGTTCCAGGACAGGTGCCAAAGCTAAGAGAATCCTTGTCTCAGAAAATTTTTTTCTCTGCGTCTCACGTGTGTCGTGTGTCTTTCTCTAAGCAGGCCCAGGAATCCTAAGCGCCTGTAGGTGATCTAGGAAATCTCCTGTAGCAGGGGCCCTGGCCTCCACTCCTGGCCCCTGAGGGCACCTGGTAAAAGTGAGAAGGCAGATTTCAGAGACTAGTAAAGTTCAAGGTCACCAGCCCTTCCCAACAGCTAGAACCTTTAAAGGGTGAGGCTACAACTTAATTGGCCTGCTTAGATATGGATATTTTTGTTGTGGTTCTTGTTTTACAGGGCAGGAACAGACATCCAAGTGGGAATTTTTATACGGCTGTTTTAATTTTCTCAGACTCGGTATTTAGTATGAGAAGTGGGGTGTGGGGTTGTACAAACACAACTACTGAAAAAGAACCTTAAGAAAGCAGGCCTCCCTCCCTCAGTTCCTCCCTCTCACCAAGCCATAATTGTGGCAGCCCCTTGGCCCACATAGTCCTTTCACTGATCAGTCAGACACACTCTTTTTTTATTTTTGAATTGTGGGTGAAGTCAATTAATTGAGCTCTTAGATTATTATTATTATTATTATTAGTTTATTTGTGTTTTTTTTTTTACATAGAGGTTCCCTGTGTCCCTGGAACTCACTTTGTAGACAAGGCTGGCCTCAGACTCACAGAGATCTAGCTGCCCCTGCCTCTACCTCTGCTTCCTAGTGCCGGAATTAAAGGCCTGTACTAAACACATTTTCCCCCCCTAAGACAGGGTTTCTCTGTGTCTGTCGCTTTGCCTGTCCTAAAACTCACACTGCAGAACAAGGTGGCCTCAAACTCACAGCGATTTGCCTGTTTCTGCCTCTCCTGATTTCTGAGGGCTGAGAACTGAGAATAAAGAAATGTGCTGCCCAAAATATACTGCTGCTGCTGCTGCTGCAATTAAAAAAATAAATTAAAATAAAATAACCTGAGATAAACAAAGAAAAAAAGGAAAACACCTGTTTTTTCCTTCCTTCCTTCCTTTCTTTTTCCTTACTTGTTTTTTTTCTGTTTTCTTCTTCTTCTTCTTCTTCTTCTTCTTTTATTATTATTATTATTATTATTATTATTTTTGGTGCAGGGTTTCTCTGTATAATACCTTTAACTCACTATATAAACCAGGCTGTCATCTTGGTAACATTATGGTTTTGTATTATGGTTTTGTTTTTTCTTATTTCTTGTCTGTAAATCAACAAATCATTTCTTTTCTCTCTCTCTCTCTCTCTCTCTCTCTCTCTCTCTCTCTCTCTCTCTCACTCATTTAATTTATGTTTTATTTTATTTTTGTTTTGTGTTCTTGTTTTGATTTTCAAGGAAGGGTTTCTCTGTTGCTTTGGAGCCTGTCTTTGGAACTAGCTCTTGTCAACGAGGCTGGCTGGCCTCAAACTCCCAGAGATCCACCTGCCTATCTGCCAGATATGGAACCAGTCATCTTGGTTAGTTCAAAAGCCACCCCATAAACAGACACACACAACACACACACACACACACACACACACACAGAGGCACATCCAGAGAAACATTATATATATATATATATATATATATATATATATATATATATATATATATATATATATATATTTGGTTTTTCGAGACAGGGTTTCTCTGTGGCTTTGGAGCCTGTCCTGGAACTAACTCTGTAGACCAGGCTGGTCTCGAACTCACAGAGATCCGCCTGCCTCTGCTTCCCGAGCGCTGGGATTAAAGGCTTGCGCCACCACTGCCCTGCGATGCCCCTACTATAAAAATGGGTTTCAGAAACCGGCCTTTTGCCACAGTGTCAGAAGCCCAAACTCTGCCTGTGGTCTCAGCTAGCTGATAAGCTTCTGTGACTCGCGGTGTGTTTGTATTTTTAAGTTTGTTTTTGGTTTATTAGACTTGGTGGTGTTCTCATCTTTGCACGCCCCCCCCCCCGACCCAACATTTAAGTATCTTTCAACCATTTTAGATCCCTCTGTTGAGAGTTCTCTGTTTAGGTCTGTACTCCATTTTTTAAAATTGGATTATTTGTTCTTTGGATGACCAATTTCTCGAGTTCTTTGTGTATTTTGGAGATTAGTGAAGATTTTTTCCCATTCTGTAAGGCCGTCATTTTGTCTTGTTGGCCATGTTCTTTGCTTTACAGAAGCTTTTCAGTTTCAGGAGGTCTCACTTATTAATTGTTTCTCTCAGTGTCTGTGCTACTGGGGTTCTATTTAGCAAGTGTTCTCCTGTGCCAATGTGTTCAAGTGCATTTGATATTTTTATTTTTATATTCTTTTATTGTGGATGAAGTCAATTATTTGAACTCTCAAATATTTTTATTGTTATTATCTCTCTATTTGTTTGCTTATTTGTGGTTGTTCAACATAAGGTTTCGTTGTGTACCCTTGTATGCCCTGGGACTCACTTTGTAGACAAGACTGGCCTCAGACTCACAGAGTCATCTGCCTCTGCCTCCTAGTGCTGAGATTAAAGGCATGCACTGAACACATTTTTTATATATTTATTTTCCTAATAATTTATTTATTTTCATTTTATTGGCATTGGTGTTTTGCCTGCATGTATGTCTATCTGAGGGTGTCAGATCTTGGAGTTACCGACAGCTGTTGACTGCCATGTGGGTGGTAAGGAATTGAACCTGGGTACTCTGGAAGAGCAGTCAGAACGCTTAACCACAGAGCCATCTCTCTCCAGCCCTCACCTTATTTTTTTTTTTTTTTGAAAACGAGGTTTCTCTGTGTCACTTTGCCTGGCCTTGAATCTCAATCTGCAGAACAAGGGAGACTTAAACTCACAGTGACCTGCCTGCCTTGGTCTCCCTGATCTTGGATCTGTTTTTATCATCTATCTGATTGGCTATCTAGCTATCTATCCATTTATTTATATATTTATTTATTTATTTATTCTTCACTCTGCATTAGGAACACAGTGTCTTCATTCTGCTCTAGGAACACACTGTCTTCACTCTGCATTAGGAACAAACTGTCTTCACTCTGCTCCATGCACATACACCGCAACTCTGCGTTAAAAACACACTGTCTTCACTCTCCTCTAGGAACACCCTGTCTTCACTCTGCGTTAGGAACACACTGTCTTCACTCTGCTCCATGCACATACACAGCAACTCTGCATTAGGAACAAACTATCTTCACTCTGCTCTAGGAACACACTGTCTTCATTCTGCATTAAGAACACACTGTCTTCACTCTGCGTTAGGATCACACTGTCTTCACTCCGTTCTAGGAACACACTGTCTTCACTCTCCTCTAGGAACACCCTGTCTTCACTCTGCGTTAGGAACACAATGTCTTCACTCTGCTCCATGCACATACACAGCAACTCTGCATTAAGAACACACTATCTTCACTCTGCTCTAGGAACACACTGTCTTCATTCTGCATTAAGAACACACTGTCTTCACTCTGCGTTACGATCACACTGTCTTCACTCCGTTCTAGGAACACACTGTCTTCACTCTGCTCTAGGAACACACTGTCTTCACTCTGCGTAAGGAACACACTGTCTTCACTCTGCTCTAGGAACACACTGTCTTCACTCTGCATTAGGAACACACTGTCTTCATTCTGCATTAGGAACACACTGTCTTCACTCTGCATTAGGAACACAGTGTCTTCACTCTGCTCCAAGCACATACACCGCAACTCTGCCTTAAAAACACACTGTCTTCACTCTGCTCTAGGAACACACTGTCTTCACTCTGCTCTAGGAACACACTGTCTTCACTCTGCTCTAGGAACACACTGTCTTCACTCTGCTCTAGGAACACACTGTCTTCACTCTGCATTAGGAACACAGTGTCTTCACTCTGCTATAGGAAAACACTGTCTTCACTCTGCATTAGGAACACAATGTCTTCACTCTGCATTATGAACACAGTGTCTTCACTCTGCTCTAGGAACACACTGTCTTCACTATGGATTAGGAACACACTGTCTTCACTCCGCTCCATGCACGTACACCGCAACTCTGCGTTAGGAACACACTGTATTCACTCTGCTCTAGGAACACACTGTCTTCATTCTGCGTTAAGAAAAAACTGTCTTCACTCTGTTCCATCCACATACACAGCAAGTCTGCATTAGGAACACACTGTCTTCACTCTGCTCTAGGAACACACTGTCTTCACTCTGCTCTAGGAACACACTGTCTTCACTCTGCTCCATGCACATACTCCGCAACTCTGTGTTAGGAACACACTGTCTTCACTCTGCTCTAGGAACACACTGTCTACATTCTGCGTTAGGAACAAACTGTCTTCACTCTGTTCCATCCACATATAAGGCAAGTCTGCATTAGTAACACACTGTCTTCACTCTGCTCCATGCACATACACAGCAACTCTGCATTAGGAACACACTATCTTCACTCTGCTCTAGGAACACACTGTCTTCACTATGCTCTAGGAACACACTGTCTTCACTCTGCGTTAGGATCACACTGTCTTCACTCCGTTCTAGGAACACAGTACTTCACTCTGCTCTAGGAACATACTGTCTTCACTCTGCATAAGAAACACACTGTGTTCACTCTGCTCTAGGAACACACTGTCTTCATTCTGGATTAGGAACACACTGTCTTCATTCTGAATTAGGAACACACTGTCTTCACTCTGCATTAGGAACACAGTGTCTTCACTCTGCTCCAGGCACATACACCGAAACTCTGCCTTAGGAACACAGTCTTTACTCTGCTCTAGGAACACTTTGTCTTCACTCTGCTCTAGGAACACACTGTCTTCACTCTGCTCTAGGAACACTTTGTCTTCACTCTGCTCTAGGAACACACTGTCTTCACTCTGCTCTAGGAACACACTGTCTTCACTCTGCTCTAGGAACACACTGTCTTCACTCTGCTCTAGGAACACACTGTCTTCACCCTGCGCCATGCACATACACCGCAACTCTGCGTTAGGGACACACTGTCTTCACTCTGCTCTAGGAACACACTGTCTTCACTCTGCTCTAGGAACACGCTGTCTTCACTCTGCCTTAGGAACACACTGTCTTCACTCTGCTCTAGGAACACACTGTCTTCACTCTGCCTTAGGACCACACTGTCTTCACTATGCTCTTGGAACACACTGTCTTCACTCTGCTCTAGGAACACATTGTCTTCACTCTGCTCTAGGCACACACTGTCTTCACTCTGCTCTAGGAACACACTGTCTTCACTCTGCTCTAGGAACACACTGTCTTCACTCTGCTCCTGGAACACACTGTCTTCACTCTGCTCTAGGAACAAACTGTCTTCACTCTGCATTAGGAACACAGTGTCTTCACTCTGCACTAGGAAAACACTGTCTTCACTCCGCATTAGGAAAACACTGTCTTCACTCTGCTCTAGGAACACACTGTCTTCACTCTGGATTAGGAACACACTGTCTTCACTCCGCTCCATGCACGTACAGCACAACTCTGCTTTAGGGACACACTGTCTTCACTGTGCTCTAAAAACACACTGTCTTCACTCTGCTCTAGGAACACACTGTCTTCACTCTGCTCTAGGAACAAACTGTCTTCATTCTGCTCTAGGAACACGCTGTCTTCACTCTGCTCTAGGAATACACTGTCTTCACTCTGCTCTAGGAACACACTGTCTTCATTCTGCATTAGGAACACAGTGTCTTCACTCTGCTCTAGGAACACACTGTCTTCACTCTGGATTAGGAACACACTGTCTTCACTCTGCTCCATGCACATACAGCAAAACTCTGCATTTGGGACACACTGTCTTCACTCAGCTCTAAAAACACACTGTCTTCACTCTGCTCTAGGAACACACTGCCTTCACTGTGCTCTAGGAACAAACTGTCTTCACTCTGCTCTAGGAACACGCTGTCTTCACTCTGCTCTAGGAACACACTGTCTTCACTCTGCTCTAGGAACACACTGTCTTCACTCTGCTCTAGGAACACACTGTCTTCACTCTGCCTTAGGAACACAGTGTCTTCACTCTGCTATAGGAAAACACTGTCTTCACTCTGCATTAGGAACACAATGTCTTCACTCTGCATTATGAACACAGTGTCTTCACTCTGCTCTAGGAACACACTGTCTTCACTCTGCTCTAGGAACACACTGTCTTCACTCTGCTCTAGGAACACACTGTCTTCACTCTGCTCTAGGAACACACTGTCTTCACTCTGCTCTAGGAACACACTGTCTTCACTCTGCATTAGGAACACAGTGTCTTCACTCTGCTATAGGAAAACACTGTCTTCACTCTGCATTAGGAACACAATGTCTTCACTCTGCATTATGAACACAGTGTCTTCACTCTGCTCTAGGAACACACTGTCTTCACTCTGGATTAGGAACACACTGTCTTCACTCCGCTCCATGCACATACACCGCAACTCTGCATTAGGAACACACTGTATTCACTCTGCTCTAGGAACACACTGTCTTCATTCTGCGTTAGGAAAAAACTGTCTTCACTCTTCCATCCACATACACAGCAAGTCTGCATTAGGAACACACTGTCTTCACTCTGCTCTAGGAACACACTGTCTTCACTCTGCTCTAGGAACACACTGTCTTCACTCTGCTCCATGCACATACACCGCAACTCTGTGTTAGGAACACACTGTCTTCACTCTGCTCTAGGAACACACTGTCTACATTCTGCGTTAGGAACAAACTGTCTTCACTCTGTTCCATCCACATATACAGCAAGTCTGCATTAGTAACACACTGTCTTCACTCTGCGTTAGGAACACACTGTCTTCACTCTGCTCCATGCACATACACAGCAACTCTGCATTAGAAACACACTATCTTCACTCTGCTCTAGGAACACACTGTCTTCACTATGCTCTAGGAACACACTGTCTTCACTCTGCGATAGGATCACACTGTCTTCACTCCGTTGTAGGAACACAGTACTTCACTCTGCTCTAGGAACATACTGTCTTCACTCTGCATAAGAAACACACTGTGTTCACTCTGCTCTAGGAACACACTGTCTTCATTCTGCATTAGGAACACACTGTCTTCATTCTGAATTAGGAACACACTGTCTTCACTCTGCATTAGGAACACAGTGTCTTCACTCTGCTCCAGGCACATACACCGAAACTCTGCCTTAGGAATACAGTCTTTACTCTGCTCTAGGAACACTTTGTCTTCACTCTGCTCTAGGAACACACTGTCTTCACTCTGCTCTAGGAACTCACTGTCTTCACTCTGCTCTAGGAACACACTGTCTTCACTCTGCTCCATGCACATACACCGCAACTCTGCGTTAGGGACACACTGTCTTCACTCTGCTCTAGGAACACACTGTCTTCACTCTACTTTAGGAACACACTGTCTTTACTCTGCTCTAGGAACACACTGTCTTCACTCTGCTCTAGGAACACGCTGTCTTCACTCTGCGTTAGGAACACACTGTCTTCACTCTGCTCTAGGAACACACTGTCTTCATCTGCATTAGGACCACACTGTCTTCACTATGCACTTGGAACACACTGTCTTCACTCTGCTCTAGGAACACATTGTCTTCACTCTGCTCTAGGCACACACTGTCTTTACTCTGCTCTAGGAACACACTGTCTTCACTCTGCTCTAGGAACACACTGTCTTCACTCTGCTCTAGGAACACACTGTCTTCACTCTGCTCCTGGAACACACTGTCTTCACTCTGCTCTAGGAACAAACTGTCTTCACTCTGCATTAGGAACACAGTGTCTTCACTCTGCACTAGGAAAACACTGTCTTCACTCCGCATTAGGAAAACACTGTCTTCACTCTGCATTAGGAACACAATGTCTTCACTCTGCATTATGAACACAGTGTCTTCACTCTGCTCTAGGAACACACTGTCTTCACTCTGGATTAGGAACACACTGTCTTCACTCCGCTCCATGCACGTACAGCACAACTCTGCTTTAGGGACACACTGTCTTCACTCTGCTCTAAAAACACACTGTCTTCACTCTGCTCTAGGAACACACTGTCTTCACTCTGCTCTAGGAACCAACTGTCTTCATTCTGCTCTAGGAACACGCTGTCTTCACTCTGCTCTAGGAATACACTGTCTTCACTCTGCTCTAGGAACACACTGTCTTCACTCTGCTCTAGGAACACACTGTCTTCACTCTGCTCCATGCATATACACCGCATCTCTGCGTTAGGAACACACTGTATTCACTCTGCTCTAGGAACACACTGTCTTCATTCTGCGTTAGGAACAAACTGTCTTCACTCTGTTCCATACACATACACAGCAAGTCTGCATTAGGAGCACACTGTCTTCACTCTGCTCTAGGAACACACTGTCTTTACTCTGCTCTAGGAACACACTGTCTTCACTCTGCTCCATGCACATACACCGCAACTCTGCATTAGGAACACACTGTCTTCACTCTGTTCTAGGAACACACTGTCTACATTCTGCGTTAGGAACAAACTGTATTCACTCTGTTCCATCCACATACACAGCAACTCCTCATTAGGAACACACTACCTTCACTCTGCTCTAGGAACACACTGTCTTCACTCTGCTCTAGGAACACACTGTCTTCACTCTGCGATAGGATCACACTGTCTTCACTCCGTTCTAGGAACACAGTGTCCTCACTCTGCTCTAGGAACATACTGTCTTGACTCTCCGTAAGAAACACACTGTGTTCACTCTGCTCTGGGAAAACACTGTCTTCATTCTGCATTAGGAACACACTGTCTTCATTCTGCATTAGGAACACACTGTCTTCACTCTGCATTAGGAACACAGTGTCTTCACTCTGCTCCAGGCACATACACTGCAACTCTGCGTGAGGAACACAGTCTTTACTCTTTTCTAGGAAAACATTGTCTTCACTCTGCTCTAGGAACACACTGTCTTCACTCTGCTCTAGGAACACACTGTCTTCACTCTGCATTAAGAACACAGTTTCTTCACTCTGCTCTAGGAACACACTGTCTTCACTCTGCATTAGGAACACACTGTCTTCACTCTGCATTAGGAACACAGTGTCTTCAGTCTGCTCTAGGAACACACTGTCTTCACTCTGCATTAGGAACACACTGTCTTCACTCTGCTCCATGCACATACACCAAAATTCTGTCTTAGGGACACACTGTCTTCACTCTGCTCGAGGAACACACTGTCTTCACTCTACTCTAGGAACACACTGTCTTTACTCTGCTCTAGGAACACACTGTCTTCAATCTGCTCTAGGAACACGCTGTCTTCACTCTGCCTTAGGATCACACTGTCTTCACTCTGCTCTTGGAACACACTGTCTTCACACTGCTCTAGGAACACACTGTCTTCACTCTGCTCTAGGAACACACTGTCTTCACTCTGTTCTAGGAACACAGTGTCTTCACTCTGCTCTTGGAACACACTGTCTTCATTCTGCTCTAGGAACACACTGTCTTCACTCTTCTCTAGGAACACACTGTCTTCACTCTGCTCTAGAAACACACAGTCTTCACATTGCTCTAGGAACACACTATCTTCACTCTGCTCTAGGAACACACTTTCTGAACTCTCCGTTAGGAACACACTGTGTTCACTCTGCATTAGGAACACACTGTCTTCACTCTGCATTAGGAACACACTGTCTTCACTCTGCTCCATGCACATACACCACAACTCTGCTTTAGGGACACACTGTCTTCACTCTGCTCTAGGAACACACTGTCTTCATTCTGCGTTAGGAAAAAACTGTCTTCACTCTGTTCCATCCACATACACAGCAAGTCTGCATAAGGAACACACTATCTTCACTCTGCTCTAGGAACACACTGTCTTCATTCTGCTCCATGCACATACACCGCAACTCTGCGTTAGGAACACACTGTATTCACTCTGCTCTAGGAACACACTGTCTTCACTCTGCTCTAGGAACACACTGTCTTCACTCTACTCCATGCACATACACCGCAACTCTGTGTTAGGAACACACTGTCTTCACTCTGCTCTAGGAACACACTGTCTACATTCTGCGATAGGAACAAACTGTCTTCACTCTGTTCCATCCACATATACAGCAAGTCTGCATTAGTAACACACTGTCTTCAATCTGCGTTAGGAACACACTGTTTTCACTCTGCTCCATGCACATACACAGCAACTCTGCATTAGGAACACACTATCTTCACTCTGCATTAGGAACACAGTGTCTTCACTCTGCTCCAGGCACATACACCGATACTCTGCCTTAGGAACACACTGTGTTCACTCTGCATTAGGAACACACTGTCTTCACTCTGCATTAGGAACACAGTGTCTTCACTCTGCTCCAGGCACATACACCGATACTCTGCCTTAGGAACACAGTGTTTACTCTGCTCTAGGAACACATTGTCTTCACTCTGCTCTAGGAACACACTGTCTTCACTCTGCTCTAGGAACACACTGTCTTCACTCTGCTCTAGGAACACACTGTCTTCACTCTGCTCCATGCACATACACCGCAACTCTGCGTTAGAGACACACTGTCTTCACTCTGCTCTAGGAACACACTGTCTTCACTCTACTCTAGGAACACACTGTCTTTACTCTGCTCTAGGAACACACTGTCTTCACTCTGCTCTAGGAACACGCTGTCTTCACTCTGCGTTAGGAACACACTGTCTTCACTCTGATCTAGGAACACACTGTCTTCACTCTGCCTTAGGTCCACACTGTCTTCACTATGCTCTTGGAACACACTGTCTTCACTCTGCTCTAGGAACACACTGTCTTCACTCTGCTCTAGGCACACACTTTCTTCACTCTGGTCTAGGAACACACTGTCTTCACTCTGCATTTGGAATACACTGACCTCACTCTGCATTAGGAACACACTGTCTTCACTCTTCTCTAGGAACACACTGTCTTTACTCTGCATTAGGAACACACTGTCTTCACTCTGCATTAGGAACACAGTGTCTTCACTCTGCTCTTGGAACACACTGTTTTCTTTTTCCTCTAGGAACACACTGTCTTTACTCTGCATTAGGAACACATTGTCTTCAGTCTGCATTAGGAACACACTGTACTCACTCTGCATTAGGATCACACTGTCTTCACTCTGCATTAGGAACACACTGTCTTCACTCTGATTTGGGACACTGTCTTCACTCTGCTCTAGGAACTCACTGTCTTCACTCTGCATTACGAACACATTGTCTTCACTCTGCTCTAGGAACACACTGTTTTCTTTTTCCTCTAGGAACACACTGTCTTCACTCTGCTCTAGGAAGACACTATCTTCACTCTGCATGAGGAACACACTGTCTTCACTCTGCATTAGGAACACACTGTCTTTAATCTGCTCTAGGAACACACTGTCTTCACTCTGTTTCATACACATACACTGCAACTATGCGTTAGGAACACACTGTCTTCACTCTCCTCTAGGAAGACACTGTCTTCACTCTGCATTAGAAACACACTGTCTTCACTCTGCTCTAGGAACTCACTGTCTTCACTCTGCATTACGAAGACACTGTCTTTACTCTGATCTAGGAACACACTGTCTTCACTCTGCTCCATGCACTTACTTCGCAACTCTGCGTTAGGAACACACTGTCTTCACTCTGCCTTAGGAACACACTGTCTTCACTATGCGTTAGGATCACACTGTCTTCACTCTGCTCTAGGAAGACACTGTCTTCACTATGCCTTGGGAACACACTGTCATCACTCTGCATTAGGAGCACACTGTCTTTATTCTGCTCTAGTAACACACTGTCTTCACTCTGCTCAATGCACATACACTGCAACTCTGTGTTAGGAACACACTGTCTTCACTCTGCTCAAGGAAGACACTGTCTTGACTCTGCATTAGGAACACACTGTCTTCACTCTGCATTAGGAACACACTGTCTTCACTCTGATTTAGGAACACTGTCTTCACTCAGCTCTTGGAACTCACTGTCTTCACTCTGCATTACGAACACAATGTCTTCACTCTGCTCTAGGAACACACTGTCTTCACTCTGCTCCATGCACTTACTTCGCAACTCTGCATTAGGAACACACTGTCTTCATTCTGCGTTAGGAACACACTATCTTCATTCTGCTCTAGGAAAACACTGTCTTCACTCTGTGTCAGGAACAAACTGTATGCACTCTGCTCTAGGATAACACTGTCTTCTTTCTGCTCCATGCATGTACACCGCAACTCTGCGTTAGTAACACACTGTCTTCACTCTGCTCTAGGAAGACACTGTCTTCACTCTGCCTTAGGAACACACTGTCTTCACTATACGTTATGAACACACTGTCTTCACTCTGCTCTAGGAACACACTGACTTCACTCTGCGTTAGGAACAAACTGTCTTCACTCTGCTCTAAGAACACACTGTCTTCACAATGCCTTAGGAACACACTGTCTTCACTATGAGTTAGGAACACACTGTCTTCACTCTGGTCTAGGAAGACACTGTCTTCACTCTGCCTTAGGAACACACTGTCTTCATTATGCGTTAGGAACACACTGTCTTCACTCTGCTCTAGGAAGACACTGTCTTCACTCTGCATTAGGAACACACTGTCTTTATTCTGCTCTGGAACACACTGTCTTTACTCTGCTCCATGCACATACACCGCAACTCTGCGTTAGGAACACACTGTCTTCACTCTGCATTAGGAACACACTGTCTTTATTCTGCTCTGGAACACACTGTCTTTACTCTGCTCCATGCACATACACCGCAACTCTGCGTTAGGAACACACTGTCTTCACTCTGCTCTAGGAACACACTGTCTTCACTCTGCATTAGGAATACACTGACCTCTCTCTGCATTAGGAACATACTGTCTTCACTCTTCTCTAGGAACACACTGTCTTTACTCTGCATTAGGAACACACTGTCTTCACTCTGCATTAGGAACACACTGTCTTCACTCTGCTCTAGGAACACACTGTTTTCTTTCTCCTCTAGGAACACACTGTGTTCACTCTGCTCCATGCACATACACTGAAACTCTGCGTTAGGAACACACTGTCTTTACTCTGCTCTAGGAAAACACTGTCTTCACTCTGCATTAGGAATACACTGTCATCACTCTGCATTAAGAGCACACTGTCTTTATTCTGCTCTAGGAACACACTGTCTTCACTCTGCATTAGGAACACACTGTCTGCACTCTGCATTAGGAACACACTTTCTTCACTCTGATTTAGGAACACTGTCTTCACTCTGCTCTTGGAACTCACTGTCTTCACTCTGCATTACGAACACACTGTCTTCACTCTTCTCTAGGAACACACTGTCTTCACTCTTCTCCATGCACTTACTTCGCAACACTGCATTAGGAACACACTGACTTCACTCTGCGTTAGGAACAAACTGTCTTCACTCTGCTCTACGATCACACTGTCTTCACTCTGCTCCATGCACGTACACCACAACTCTGCGTTAGGAACTCACTGTATTCACTCTGCTCTAGGAAATCACTGTCTTCACTCTGCATTAGGAACACACTGTCTTCACTCTGCATTAGGAACACACTGTCTTCACTCTGATTTAGGAACACTGTCTTCACTCTGCTCTAGGAACTCACTGTCTACACTCTGCATTACGAACACACTGTCTTCACTCTGCTCTAGGAACACACTGTCTTCACTCTGCTCCATGCACTTACTTCGCAACTCTGCATTAGGAATGCACTGTCTTCATTCTGCGTTAGGAACACACTGTCCTCATAATGCTCTAGGAACACACTGTCTTCACTCTGTGTTAGGAACAAACTGTCTTCACTATGCCTTAGGTACATAATGTCTTCACTCTGCTCTAGAAACACACAGTCTTCACATTGCTCTAGGAACACACTATCTTCACTCTGCTCTAGGAACACACTTTCTGAACTCTCCGTTAGGAACACACTGTGTTCACTCTGCATTAGGAACACACTGTCTTCACTCTGCATTAGGAACACACTGTCTTCACTCTGCTCCATGCACATACACCACAACTCTGCGTTAGGGACACACTGTCTTCACTCTGCTCTAGGAACACACTGTCTTCATTCTGCGTTAGGAAAAAACTGTCTTCACTCTGTTCCATCCACATACACAGCAAGTCTGCATAAGGAACACACTATCTTCACTCTGCTCTAGGAACACACTGTCTTCATTCTGCTCCATGCACATACACCGCAACTCTGCGTTAGGAACACACTGTATTCACTCTGCTCTAGGAACACACTGTCTTCACTCTGCTCTAGGAACACACTGTCTTCACTCTGCTCCATGCACATACACCGCAACTCTGTGTTAGGAACACACTGTCTTCACTCTGCTCTAGGAACACACTGTCTACATTCTGCGATAGGAACAAACTGTCTTCACTCTGTTCCATCCACATATACAGCAAGTCTGCATTAGTAACACACTGTCTTCACTCTGCGTTAGGAACACACTGTTTTCACTCTGCTCCATGCACATACACAGCAACTCTGCATTAGGAACACACTATCTTCACTCTGCATTAGGAACACAGTGTCTTCACTCTGCTCCAGGCACATACACCGATACTCTGCCTTAGGAACACACTGTGTTCACTCTGCATTAGGAACACACTGTCTTCACTCTGCATTAGGAACACAGTGTCTTCACTCTGCTCCAGGCACATACACCGATACTCTGCCTTAGGAACACAGTGTTTACTCTGCTCTAGGAACACATTGTCTTCACTCTGCTCTAGGAACACACTGTCTTCACTCTGCTCTAGGAACACACTGTCTTCACTCTGCTCTAGGAACACACTGTCTTCACTCTGCTCCATGCACATACACCGCAACTCTGCGTTAGAGACACACTGTCTTCACTCTGCTCTAGGAACACACTGTCTTCACTCTACTCTAGGAACACACTGTCTTTACTCTGCTCTAGGAACACACTGTCTTCACTCTGCTCTAGGAACACGCTGTCTTCACTCTGCGTTAGGAACACACTGTCTTCACTCTGATCTAGGAACACACTGTCTTCACTCTGCCTTAGGTCCACACTGTCTTCACTATGCTCTTGGAACACACTGTCTTCACTCTGCTCTAGGAACACACTGTCTTCACTCTGCTCTAGGCACACACTTTCTTCACTCTGGTCTAGGAACACACTGTCTTCACTCTGCATTTGGAATACACTGACCTCACTCTGCATTAGGAACACACTGTCTTCACTCTTCTCTAGGAACACACTGTCTTTACTCTGCATTAGGAACACACTGTCTTCACTCTGCATTAGGAACACAGTGTCTTCACTCTGCTCTTGGAACACACTGTTTTCTTTTTCCTCTAGGAACACACTGTCTTTACTCTGCATTAGGAACACATTGTCTTCAGTCTGCATTAGGAACACACTGTACTCACTCTGCATTAGGATCACACTGTCTTCACTCTGCATTAGGAACACACTGTCTTCACTCTGATTTGGGACACTGTCTTCACTCTGCTCTAGGAACTCACTGTCTTCACTCTGCATTAGGATCACACTGTCTTCACTCTGCTCTTGGAACACACTGTTTTCTTTTTCCTCTAGGAACACACTGTCTTCACTCTGCTCTAGGAAGACACTATCTTCACTCTGCATGAGGAACACACTGTCTTCACTCTGCATTAGGAACACACTGTCTTTAATCTGCTCTAGGAACACACTGTCTTCACTCTGTTTCATACACATACACTGCAACTATGCGTTAGGAACACACTGTCTTCACTCTCCTCTAGGAAGACACTGTCTTCACTCTGCATTAGAAACACACTGTCTTCACTCTGCTCTAGGAACTCACTGTCTTCACTCTGCATTACGAAGACACTGTCTTTACTCTGATCTAGGAACACACTGTCTTCACTCTGCTCCATGCACTTACTTCGCAACTCTGCGTTAGGAACACACTGTCTTCACTCTGCCTTAGGAACACACTGTCTTCACTATGCGTTAGGATCACACTGTCTTCACTCTGCTCTAGGAAGACACTGTCTTCACTATGCCTTGGGAACACACTGTCATCACTCTGCATTAGGAACACACTGTCTTTATTCTGCTCTAGTAACACACTGTCTTCACTCTGCTCAATGCACATACACTGCAACTCTGTGTTAGGAACACACTGTCTTCACTCTGCTCAAGGAAGACACTGTCTTGACTCTGCATTAGGAACACACTGTCTTCACTCTGCATTAGGAACACACTGTCTTCACTCTGATTTAGGAACACTGTCTTCACTCAGCTCTTGGAACTCACTGTCTTCACTCTGCATTACGAACACAATGTCTTCACTCTGCTCTAGGAACACACTGTCTTCACTCTGCTCCATGCACTTACTTCGCAACTCTGCATTAGGAACACACTGTCTTCATTCTGCGTTAGGAACACACTATCTTCATTCTGCTCTAGGAAAACACTGTTTTCACTCTGTGTCAGGAACAAACTGTATGCACTCTGCTCTAGGATAACACTGTCTTCTTTCTGCTCCATGCATGTACACCGCAACTCTGCGTTAGTAACACACTGTCTTCACTCTGCTCTAGGAAGACACTGTCTTCACTCTGCCTTAGGAACACACTGTCTTCACTATACGTTATGAACACACTGTCTTCACTCTGCTCTAGGAACACACTGACTTCACTCTGCGTTAGGAACAAACTGTCTTCACTCTGCTCTAAGAACACACTGTCTTCACAATGCCTTAGGAACACACTGTCTTCACTATGAGTTAGGAACACACTGTCTTCACTCTGGTCTAGGAAGACACTGTCTTCACTCTGCCTTAGGAACACACTGTCTTCATTATGCGTTAGGAACACACTGTCTTCACTCTGCTCTAGGAAGACACTGTCTTCACTCTGCATTAGGAACACACTGTCTTTATTCTGCTCTGGAACACACTGTCTTTACTCTGCTCCATGCACATACACCGCAACTCTGCGTTAGGAACACACTGTCTTCACTCTGCATTAGGAACACACTGTCTTTATTCTGCTCTGGAACACACTGTCTTTACTCTGCTCCATGCACATACACCGCAACTCTGCGTTAGGAACACACTGTCTTCACTCTGCTCTAGGAACACACTGTCTTCACTCTGCATTAGGAATACACTGACCTCTCTCTGCATTAGGAACATACTGTCTTCACTCTTCTCTAGGAACACACTGTCTTTACTCTGCATTAGGAACACACTGTCTTCACTCTGCATTAGGAACACACTGTCTTCACTCTGCTCTAGGAACACACTGTTTTCTTTCTCCTCTAGGAACACACTGTGTTCACTCTGCTCCATGCACATACACTGAAACTCTGCGTTAGGAACACACTGTCTTTACTCTGCTCTAGGAAAACACTGTCTTCACTCTGCATTAGGAATACACTGTCATCACTCTGCATTAAGAGCACACTGTCTTTATTCTGCTCTAGGAACACACTGTCTTCACTCTGCATTAGGAACACACTGTCTGCACTCTGCATTAGGAACACACTTTCTTCACTCTGATTTAGGAACACTGTCTTCACTCTGCTCTTGGAACTCACTGTCTTCACTCTGCATTACGAACACACTGTCTTCACTCTACTCTAGGAACACACTGTCTTCACTCTTCTCCATGCACTTACTTCGCAACACTGCATTAGGAACACACTGACTTCACTCTGCGTTAGGAACAAACTGTCTTCACTCTGCTCTACGATCACACTGTCTTCACTCTGCTCCATGCACGTACACCACAACTCTGCGTTAGGAACTCACTGTATTCACTCTGCTCTAGGAAATCACTGTCTTCACTCTGCATTAGGAACACACTGTCTTCACTCTGCATTAGGAACACACTGTCTTCACTCTGATTTAGGAACACTGTCTTCACTCTGCTCTAGGAACTCACTGTCTACACTCTGCATTACGAACACACTGTCTTCACTCTGCTCTAGGAACACACTGTCTTCACTCTGCTCCATGCACTTACTTCGCAACTCTGCATTAGGAATGCACTGTCTTCATTCTGCGTTAGGAACACACTGTCCTCATAATGCTCTAGGAACACACTGTCTTCACTCTGTGTTAGGAACAAACTGTCTTCACTATGCCTTAGGTACATAATGTCTTCACTCTGCTCTAGAAACACACAGTCTTCACATTGCTCTAGGAACACACTATCTTCACTCTGCTCTAGGAACACACTTTCTGAACTCTCCGTTAGGAACACACTGTGTTCACTCTGCATTAGGAACACACTGTCTTCACTCTGCATTAGGAACACACTGTCTTCACTCTGCTCCATGCACATACACCACAACTCTGCGTTAGGGACACACTGTCTTCACTCTGCTCTAGGAACACACTGTCTTCATTCTGCGTTAGGAAAAAACTGTCTTCACTCTGTTCCATCCACATACACAGCAAGTCTGCATAAGGAACACACTATCTTCACTCTGCTCTAGGAACACACTGTCTTCATTCTGCTCCATGCACATACACCGCAACTCTGCGTTAGGAACACACTGTATTCACTCTGCTCTAGGAACACACTGTCTTCACTCTGCTCTAGGAACACACTGTCTTCACTCTGCTCCATGCACATACACCGCAACTCTGTGTTAGGAACACACTGTCTTCACTCTGCTCTAGGAACACACTGTCTACATTCTGCGATAGGAACAAACTGTCTTCACTCTGTTCCATCCACATATACAGCAAGTCTGCATTAGTAACACACTGTCTTCACTCTGCGTTAGAAACACACTGTTTTCACTCTGCTCCATGCACATACACAGCAACTCTGCATTAGGAACACACTATCTTCACTCTGCATTAGGAACACAGTGTCTTCACTCTGCTCCAGGCACATACACCGATACTCTGCCTTAGGAACACACTGTGTTCACTCTGCATTAGGAACACACTGTCTTCACTCTGCATTAGGAACACAGTGTCTTCACTCTGCTCCAGGCACATACACCGATACTCTGCCTTAGGAACACAGTGTTTACTCTGCTCTAGGAACACATTGTCTTCACTCTGCTCTAGGAACACACTGTCTTCACTCTGCTCTAGGAACACACTGTCTTCACTCTGCTCTAGGAACACACTGTCTTCACTCTGCTCCATGCACATACACCGCAACTCTGCGTTAGAGACACACTGTCTTCACTCTGCTCTAGGAACACACTGTCTTCACTCTACTCTAGGAACACACTGTCTTTACTCTGCTCTAGGAACACACTGTCTTCACTCTGCTCTAGGAACACGCTGTCTTCACTCTGCGTTAGGAACACACTGTCTTCACTCTGATCTAGGAACACACTGTCTTCACTCTGCCTTAGGTCCACACTGTCTTCACTATGCTCTTGGAACACACTGTCTTCACTCTGCTCTAGGAACACACTGTCTTCACTCTGCTCTAGGCACACACTTTCTTCACTCTGGTCTAGGAACACACTGTCTTCACTCTGCATTTGGAATACACTGACCTCACTCTGCATTAGGAACACACTGTCTTCACTCTTCTCTAGGAACACACTGTCTTTACTCTGCATTAGGAACACACTGTCTTCACTCTGCATTAGGAACACAGTGTCTTCACTCTGCTCTTGGAACACACTGTTTTCTTTTTCCTCTAGGAACACACTGTCTTTACTCTGCATTAGGAACACATTGTCTTCAGTCTGCATTAGGAACACACTGTACTCACTCTGCATTAGGATCACACTGTCTTCACTCTGCATTAGGAACACACTGTCTTCACTCTGATTTGGGACACTGTCTTCACTCTGCTCTAGGAACTCACTGTCTTCACTCTGCATTAGGATCACACTGTCTTCACTCTGCTCTTGGAACACACTGTTTTCTTTTTCCTCTAGGAACACACTGTCTTCACTCTGCTCTAGGAAGACACTATCTTCACTCTGCATGAGGAACACACTGTCTTCACTCTGCATTAGGAACACACTGTCTTTAATCTGCTCTAGGAACACACTGTCTTCACTCTGTTTCATACACATACACTGCAACTATGCGTTAGGAACACACTGTCTTCACTCTCCTCTAGGAAGACACTGTCTTCACTCTGCATTAGAAACACACTGTCTTCACTCTGCTCTAGGAACTCACTGTCTTCACTCTGCATTACGAAGACACTGTCTTTACTCTGATCTAGGAACACACTGTCTTCACTCTGCTCCATGCACTTACTTCGCAACTCTGCGTTAGGAACACACTGTCTTCACTCTGCCTTAGGAACACACTGTCTTCACTATGCGTTAGGATCACACTGTCTTCACTCTGCTCTAGGAAGACACTGTCTTCACTATGCCTTGGGAACACACTGTCATCACTCTGCATTAGGAACACACTGTCTTTATTCTGCTCTAGTAACACACTGTCTTCACTCTGCTCAATGCACATACACTGCAACTCTGTGTTAGGAACACACTGTCTTCACTCTGCTCAAGGAAGACACTGTCTTGACTCTGCATTAGGAACACACTGTCTTCACTCTGCATTAGGAACACACTGTCTTCACTCTGATTTAGGAACACTGTCTTCACTCAGCTCTTGGAACTCACTGTCTTCACTCTGCATTACGAACACAATGTCTTCACTCTGCTCTAGGAACACACTGTCTTCACTCTGCTCCATGCACTTACTTCGCAACTCTGCATTAGGAACACACTGTCTTCATTCTGCGTTAGGAACACACTATCTTCATTCTGCTCTAGGAAAACACTGTCTTCACTCTGTGTCAGGAACAAACTGTATGCACTCTGCTCTAGGATAACACTGTCTTCTTTCTGCTCCATGCATGTACACCGCAACTCTGCGTTAGTAACACACTGTCTTCACTCTGCTCTAGGAAGACACTGTCTTCACTCTGCCTTAGGAACACACTGTCTTCACTATACGTTATGAACACACTGTCTTCACTCTGCTCTAGGAACACACTGACTTCACTCTGCGTTAGGAACAAACTGTCTTCACTCTGCTCTAAGAACACACTGTCTTCACAATGCCTTAGGAACACACTGTCTTCACTATGAGTTAGGAACACACTGTCTTCACTCTGGTCTAGGAAGACACTGTCTTCACTCTGCCTTAGGAACACACTGTCTTCATTATGCGTTAGGAACACACTGTCTTCACTCTGCTCTAGGAAGACACTGTCTTCACTCTGCATTAGGAACACACTGTCTTTATTCTGCTCTGGAACACACTGTCTTTACTCTGCTCCATGCACATACACCGCAACTCTGCGTTAGGAACACACTGTCTTCACTCTGCATTAGGAACACACTGTCTTTATTCTGCTCTGGAACACACTGTCTTTACTCTGCTCCATGCACATACACCGCAACTCTGCGTTAGGAACACACTGTCTTCACTCTGCTCTAGGAACACACTGTCTTCACTCTGCATTAGGAATACACTGACCTCTCTCTGCATTAGGAACATACTGTCTTCACTCTTCTCTAGGAACACACTGTCTTTACTCTGCATTAGGAACACACTGTCTTCACTCTGCATTAGGAACACACTGTCTTCACTCTGCTCTAGGAACACACTGTTTTCTTTCTCCTCTAGGAACACACTGTGTTCACTCTGCTCCATGCACATACACTGAAACTCTGCGTTAGGAACACACTGTCTTTACTCTGCTCTAGGAAAACACTGTCTTCACTCTGCATTAGGAATACACTGTCATCACTCTGCATTAAGAGCACACTGTCTTTATTCTGCTCTAGGAACACACTGTCTTCACTCTGCATTAGGAACACACTGTCTGCACTCTGCATTAGGAACACACTTTCTTCACTCTGATTTAGGAACACTGTCTTCACTCTGCTCTTGGAACTCACTGTCTTCACTCTGCATTACGAACACACTGTCTTCACTCTACTCTAGGAACACACTGTCTTCACTCTTCTCCATGCACTTACTTCGCAACACTGCATTAGGAACACACTGACTTCACTCTGCGTTAGGAACAAACTGTCTTCACTCTGCTCTACGATCACACTGTCTTCACTCTGCTCCATGCACGTACACCACAACTCTGCGTTAGGAACTCACTGTATTCACTCTGCTCTAGGAAATCACTGTCTTCACTCTGCATTAGGAACACACTGTCTTCACTCTGCTCTAGGAACACACTGTCTTCACTCTACTCTAGGAACACACTGTCTTTACTCTGCTCTAGGAACACACTGTCTTCACTCTGCTCTAGGAACACGCTGTCTTCACTCTGCGTTAGGAACACACTGTCTTCACTCTGATCTAGGAACACACTGTCTTCACTCTGCCTTAGGTCCACACTGTCTTCACTATGCTCTTGGAACACACTGTCTTCACTCTGCTCTAGGAACACACTGTCTTCACTCTGCTCTAGGCACACACTTTCTTCACTCTGGTCTAGGAACACACTGTCTTCACTCTGCATTTGGAATACACTGACCTCACTCTGCATTAGGAACACACTGTCTTCACTCTTCTCTAGGAACACACTGTCTTTACTCTGCATTAGGAACACACTGTCTTCACTCTGCATTAGGAACACAGTGTCTTCACTCTGCTCTTGGAACACACTGTTTTCTTTTTCCTCTAGGAACACACTGTCTTTACTCTGCATTAGGAACACATTGTCTTCAGTCTGCATTAGGAACACACTGTACTCACTCTGCATTAGGATCACACTGTCTTCACTCTGCATTAGGAACACACTGTCTTCACTCTGATTTGGGACACTGTCTTCACTCTGCTCTAGGAACTCACTGTCTTCACTCTGCATTAGGATCACACTGTCTTCACTCTGCTCTTGGAACACACTGTTTTCTTTTTCCTCTAGGAACACACTGTCTTCACTCTGCTCTAGGAAGACACTATCTTCACTCTGCATGAGGAACACACTGTCTTCACTCTGCATTAGGAACACACTGTCTTTAATCTGCTCTAGGAACACACTGTCTTCACTCTGTTTCATACACATACACTGCAACTATGCGTTAGGAACACACTGTCTTCACTCTCCTCTAGGAAGACACTGTCTTCACTCTGCATTAGAAACACACTGTCTTCACTCTGCTCTAGGAACTCACTGTCTTCACTCTGCATTACGAAGACACTGTCTTTACTCTGATCTAGGAACACACTGTCTTCACTCTGCTCCATGCACTTACTTCGCAACTCTGCGTTAGGAACACACTGTCTTCACTCTGCCTTAGGAACACACTGTCTTCACTATGCGTTAGGATCACACTGTCTTCACTCTGCTCTAGGAAGACACTGTCTTCACTATGCCTTGGGAACACACTGTCATCACTCTGCATTAGGAACACACTGTCTTTATTCTGCTCTAGTAACACACTGTCTTCACTCTGCTCAATGCACATACACTGCAACTCTGTGTTAGGAACACACTGTCTTCACTCTGCTCAAGGAAGACACTGTCTTGACTCTGCATTAGGAACACACTGTCTTCACTCTGCATTAGGAACACACTGTCTTCACTCTGATTTAGGAACACTGTCTTCACTCAGCTCTTGGAACTCACTGTCTTCACTCTGCATTACGAACACAATGTCTTCACTCTGCTCTAGGAACACACTGTCTTCACCTGCTCCATGCACTTACTTCGCAACTCTGCATTAGGAACACACTGTCTTCATTCTGCGTTAGGAACACACTATCTTCATTCTGCTCTAGGAAAACACTGTCTTCACTCTGTGTCAGGAACAAACTGTATGCACTCTGCTCTAGGATAACACTGTCTTCTTTCTGCTCCATGCATGTACACCGCAACTCTGCGTTAGTAACACACTGTCTTCACTCTGCTCTAGGAAGACACTGTCTTCACTCTGCCTTAGGAACACACTGTCTTCACTATACGTTATGAACACACTGTCTTCACTCTGCTCTAGGAACACACTGACTTCACTCTGCGTTAGGAACAAACTGTCTTCACTCTGCTCTAAGAACACACTGTCTTCACAATGCCTTAGGAACACACTGTCTTCACTATGAGTTAGGAACACACTGTCTTCACTCTGGTCTAGGAAGACACTGTCTTCACTCTGCCTTAGGAACACACTGTCTTCATTATGCGTTAGGAACACACTGTCTTCACTCTGCTCTAGGAAGACACTGTCTTCACTCTGCATTAGGAACACACTGTCTTTATTCTGCTCTGGAACACACTGTCTTTACTCTGCTCCATGCACATACACCGCAACTCTGCGTTAGGAACACACTGTCTTCACTCTGCATTAGGAACACACTGTCTTTATTCTGCTCTGGAACACACTGTCTTTACTCTGCTCCATGCACATACACCGCAACTCTGCGTTAGGAACACACTGTCTTCACTCTGCATTAGGAACACACTGTCTTTATTCTGCTCTGGAACACACTGTCTTTACTCTGCTCCATGCACATACACCGCAACTCTGCGTTAGGAACACACTGTCTTCACTCTGCTCTAGGAACACACTGTCTTCACTCTGCATTAGGAATACACTGACCTCTCTCTGCATTAGGAACATACTGTCTTCACTCTTCTCTAGGAACACACTGTCTTTACTCTGCATTAGGAACACACTGTCTTCACTCTGCATTAGGAACACACTGTCTTCACTCTGCTCTAGGAACACACTGTTTTCTTTCTCCTCTAGGAACACACTGTGTTCACTCTGCTCCATGCACATACACTGAAACTCTGCGTTAGGAACACACTGTCTTTACTCTGCTCTAGGAAAACACTGTCTTCACTCTGCATTAGGAATACACTGTCATCACTCTGCATTAAGAGCACACTGTCTTTATTCTGCTCTAGGAACACACTGTCTTCACTCTGCATTAGGAACACACTGTCTGCACTCTGCATTAGGAACACACTTTCTTCACTCTGATTTAGGAACACTGTCTTCACTCTGCTCTTGGAACTCACTGTCTTCACTCTGCATTACGAACACACTGTCTTCACTCTACTCTAGGAACACACTGTCTTCACTCTTCTCCATGCACTTACTTCGCAACACTGCATTAGGAACACACTGACTTCACTCTGCGTTAGGAACAAACTGTCTTCACTCTGCTCTACGATCACACTGTCTTCACTCTGCTCCATGCACGTACACCACAACTCTGCGTTAGGAACTCACTGTATTCACTCTGCTCTAGGAAATCACTGTCTTCACTCTGCATTAGGAACACACTGTCTTCACTCTGCATTAGGAACACACTGTCTTCACTCTGATTTAGGAACACTGTCTTCACTCTGCTCTAGGAACTCACTGTCTACACTCTGCATTACGAACACACTGTCTTCACTCTGCTCTAGGAACACACTGTCTTCACTCTGCTCCATGCACTTACTTCGCAACTCTGCATTAGGAATGCACTGTCTTCATTCTGCGTTAGGAACACACTGTCCTCATAATGCTCTAGGAACACACTGTCTTCACTCTGTGTTAGGAACAAACTGTCTTCACTATGCCTTAGGTACATAATGTCTTCACTCTGCTCTAGAAACACACAGTCTTCACATTGCTCTAGGAACACACTATCTTCACTCTGCTCTAGGAACACACTTTCTGAACTCTCCGTTAGGAACACACTGTGTTCACTCTGCATTAGGAACACACTGTCTTCACTCTGCATTAGGAACACACTGTCTTCACTCTGCTCCATGCACATACACCACAACTCTGCGTTAGGGACACACTGTCTTCACTCTGCTCTAGGAACACACTGTCTTCATTCTGCGTTAGGAAAAAACTGTCTTCACTCTGTTCCATCCACATACACAGCAAGTCTGCATAAGGAACACACTATCATCACTCTGCTCTAGGAACACACTGTCTTCATTCTGCTCCATGCACATACACCGCAACTCTGCGTTAGGAACACACTGTATTCACTCTGCTCTAGGAACACACTGTCTTCACTCTGCTCTAGGAACACACTGTCTTCACTCTGCTCCATGCACATACACCGCAACTCTGTGTTAGGAACACACTGTCTTCACTCTGCTCTAGGAACACACTGTCTACATTCTGCGATAGGAACAAACTGTCTTCACTCTGTTCCATCCACATATACAGCAAGTCTGCATTAGTAACACACTGTCTTCACTCTGCGTTAGAAACACACTGTTTTCACTCTGCTCCATGCACATACACAGCAACTCTGCATTAGGAACACACTATCTTCACTCTGCATTAGGAACACAGTGTCTTCACTCTGCTCCAGGCACATACACCGATACTCTGCCTTAGGAACACACTGTGTTCACTCTGCATTAGGAACACACTGTCTTCACTCTGCATTAGGAACACAGTGTCTTCACTCTGCTCCAGGCACATACACCGATACTCTGCCTTAGGAACACAGTGTTTACTCTGCTCTAGGAACACATTGTCTTCACTCTGCTCTAGGAACACACTGTCTTCACTCTGCTCTAGGAACACACTGTCTTCACTCTGCTCTAGGAACACACTGTCTTCACTCTGCTCTAGGAACACGCTGTCTTCACTCTGCGTTAGGAACACACTGTCTTCACTCTGATCTAGGAACACACTGTCTTCACTCTGCCTTAGGTCCACACTGTCTTCACTATGCTCTTGGAACACACTGTCTTCACTCTGCTCTAGGAACACACTGTCTTCACTCTGCTCTAGGCACACACTTTCTTCACTCTGGTCTAGGAACACACTGTCTTCACTCTGCATTTGGAATACACTGACCTCACTCTGCATTAGGAACACACTGTCTTCACTCTTCTCTAGGAACACACTGTCTTTACTCTGCATTAGGAACACACTGTCTTCACTCTGCATTAGGAACACAGTGTCTTCACTCTGCTCTTGGAACACACTGTTTTCTTTTTCCTCTAGGAACACACTGTCTTTACTCTGCATTAGGAACACATTGTCTTCAGTCTGCATTAGGAACACACTGTACTCACTCTGCATTAGGATCACACTGTCTTCACTCTGCATTAGGAACACACTGTCTTCACTCTGATTTGGGACACTGTCTTCACTCTGCTCTAGGAACTCACTGTCTTCACTCTGCATTAGGATCACACTGTCTTCACTCTGCTCTTGGAACACACTGTTTTCTTTTTCCTCTAGGAACACACTGTCTTCACTCTGCTCTAGGAAGACACTATCTTCACTCTGCATGAGGAACACACTGTCTTCACTCTGCATTAGGAACACACTGTCTTTAATCTGCTCTAGGAACACACTGTCTTCACTCTGTTTCATACACATACACTGCAACTATGCGTTAGGAACACACTGTCTTCACTCTCCTCTAGGAAGACACTGTCTTCACTCTGCATTAGAAACACACTGTCTTCACTCTGCTCTAGGAACTCACTGTCTTCACTCTGCATTACGAAGACACTGTCTTTACTCTGATCTAGGAACACACTGTCTTCACTCTGCTCCATGCACTTACTTCGCAACTCTGCGTTAGGAACACACTGTCTTCACTCTGCCTTAGGAACACACTGTCTTCACTATGCGTTAGGATCACACTGTCTTCACTCTGCTCTAGGAAGACACTGTCTTCACTATGCCTTGGGAACACACTGTCATCACTCTGCATTAGGAACACACTGTCTTTATTCTGCTCTAGTAACACACTGTCTTCACTCTGCTCAATGCACATACACTGCAACTCTGTGTTAGGAACACACTGTCTTCACTCTGCTCAAGGAAGACACTGTCTTGACTCTGCATTAGGAACACACTGTCTTCACTCTGCATTAGGAACACACTGTCTTCACTCTGATTTAGGAACACTGTCTTCACTCAGCTCTTGGAACTCACTGTCTTCACTCTGCATTACGAACACAATGTCTTCACTCTGCTCTAGGAACACACTGTCTTCACTCTGCTCCATGCACTTACTTCGCAACTCTGCATTAGGAACACACTGTCTTCATTCTGCGTTAGGAACACACTATCTTCATTCTGCTCTAGGAAAACACTGTCTTCACTCTGTGTCAGGAACAAACTGTATGCACTCTGCTCTAGGATAACACTGTCTTCTTTCTGCTCCATGCATGTACACCGCAACTCTGCGTTAGTAACACACTGTCTTCACTCTGCTCTAGGAAGACACTGTCTTCACTCTGCCTTAGGAACACACTGTCTTCACTATACGTTATGAACACACTGTCTTCACTCTGCTCTAGGAACACACTGACTTCACTCTGCGTTAGGAACAAACTGTCTTCACTCTGCTCTAAGAACACACTGTCTTCACAATGCCTTAGGAACACACTGTCTTCACTATGAGTTAGGAACACACTGTCTTCACTCTGGTCTAGGAAGACACTGTCTTCACTCTGCCTTAGGAACACACTGTCTTCATTATGCGTTAGGAACACACTGTCTTCACTCTGCTCTAGGAAGACACTGTCTTCACTCTGCATTAGGAACACACTGTCTTTATTCTGCTCTGGAACACACTGTCTTTACTCTGCTCCATGCACATACACCGCAACTCTGCGTTAGGAACACACTGTCTTCACTCTGCATTAGGAACACACTGTCTTTATTCTGCTCTGGAACACACTGTCTTTACTCTGCTCCATGCACATACACCGCAACTCTGCGTTAGGAACACACTGTCTTCACTCTGCTCTAGGAACACACTGTCTTCACTCTGCATTAGGAATACACTGACCTCTCTCTGCATTAGGAACATACTGTCTTCACTCTTCTCTAGGAACACACTGTCTTTACTCTGCATTAGGAACACACTGTCTTCACTCTGCATTAGGAACACACTGTCTTCACTCTGCTCTAGGAACACACTGTTTTCTTTCTCCTCTAGGAACACACTGTGTTCACTCTGCTCCATGCACATACACTGAAACTCTGCGTTAGGAACACACTGTCTTTACTCTGCTCTAGGAAAACACTGTCTTCACTCTGCATTAGGAATACACTGTCATCACTCTGCATTAAGAGCACACTGTCTTTATTCTGCTCTAGGAACACACTGTCTTCACTCTGCATTAGGAACACACTGTCTGCACTCTGCATTAGGAACACACTTTCTTCACTCTGATTTAGGAACACTGTCTTCACTCTGCTCTTGGAACTCACTGTCTTCACTCTGCATTACGAACACACTGTCTTCACTCTACTCTAGGAACACACTGTCTTCACTCTTCTCCATGCACTTACTTCGCAACACTGCATTAGGAACACACTGACTTCACTCTGCGTTAGGAACAAACTGTCTTCACTCTGCTCTACGATCACACTGTCTTCACTCTGCTCCATGCACGTACACCACAACTCTGCGTTAGGAACTCACTGTATTCACTCTGCTCTAGGAAATCACTGTCTTCACTCTGCATTAGGAACACACTGTCTTCACTCTGCTCTAGGAACACACTGTCTTCACTCTACTCTAGGAACACACTGTCTTTACTCTGCTCTAGGAACACACTGTCTTCACTCTGCTCTAGGAACACGCTGTCTTCACTCTGCGTTAGGAACACACTGTCTTCACTCTGATCTAGGAACACACTGTCTTCACTCTGCCTTAGGTCCACACTGTCTTCACTATGCTCTTGGAACACACTGTCTTCACTCTGCTCTAGGAACACACTGTCTTCACTCTGCTCTAGGCACACACTTTCTTCACTCTGGTCTAGGAACACACTGTCTTCACTCTGCATTTGGAATACACTGACCTCACTCTGCATTAGGAACACACTGTCTTCACTCTTCTCTAGGAACACACTGTCTTTACTCTGCATTAGGAACACACTGTCTTCACTCTGCATTAGGAACACAGTGTCTTCACTCTGCTCTTGGAACACACTGTTTTCTTTTTCCTCTAGGAACACACTGTCTTTACTCTGCATTAGGAACACATTGTCTTCAGTCTGCATTAGGAACACACTGTACTCACTCTGCATTAGGATCACACTGTCTTCACTCTGCATTAGGAACACACTGTCTTCACTCTGATTTGGGACACTGTCTTCACTCTGCTCTAGGAACTCACTGTCTTCACTCTGCATTAGGATCACACTGTCTTCACTCTGCTCTTGGAACACACTGTTTTCTTTTTCCTCTAGGAACACACTGTCTTCACTCTGCTCTAGGAAGACACTATCTTCACTCTGCATGAGGAACACACTGTCTTCACTCTGCATTAGGAACACACTGTCTTTAATCTGCTCTAGGAACACACTGTCTTCACTCTGTTTCATACACATACACTGCAACTATGCGTTAGGAACACACTGTCTTCACTCTCCTCTAGGAAGACACTGTCTTCACTCTGCATTAGAAACACACTGTCTTCACTCTGCTCTAGGAACTCACTGTCTTCACTCTGCATTACGAAGACACTGTCTTTACTCTGATCTAGGAACACACTGTCTTCACTCTGCTCCATGCACTTACTTCGCAACTCTGCGTTAGGAACACACTGTCTTCACTCTGCCTTAGGAACACACTGTCTTCACTATGCGTTAGGATCACACTGTCTTCACTCTGCTCTAGGAAGACACTGTCTTCACTATGCCTTGGGAACACACTGTCATCACTCTGCATTAGGAACACACTGTCTTTATTCTGCTCTAGTAACACACTGTCTTCACTCTGCTCAATGCACATACACTGCAACTCTGTGTTAGGAACACACTGTCTTCACTCTGCTCAAGGAAGACACTGTCTTGACTCTGCATTAGGAACACACTGTCTTCACTCTGCATTAGGAACACACTGTCTTCACTCTGATTTAGGAACACTGTCTTCACTCAGCTCTTGGAACTCACTGTCTTCACTCTGCATTACGAACACAATGTCTTCACTCTGCTCTAGGAACACACTGTCTTCACTCTGCTCCATGCACTTACTTCGCAACTCTGCATTAGGAACACACTGTCTTCATTCTGCGTTAGGAACACACTATCTTCATTCTGCTCTAGGAAAACACTGTCTTCACTCTGTGTCAGGAACAAACTGTATGCACTCTGCTCTAGGATAACACTGTCTTCTTTCTGCTCCATGCATGTACACCGCAACTCTGCGTTAGTAACACACTGTCTTCACTCTGCTCTAGGAAGACACTGTCTTCACTCTGCCTTAGGAACACACTGTCTTCACTATACGTTATGAACACACTGTCTTCACTCTGCTCTAGGAACACACTGACTTCACTCTGCGTTAGGAACAAACTGTCTTCACTCTGCTCTAAGAACACACTGTCTTCACAATGCCTTAGGAACACACTGTCTTCACTATGAGTTAGGAACACACTGTCTTCACTCTGGTCTAGGAAGACACTGTCTTCACTCTGCCTTAGGAACACACTGTCTTCATTATGCGTTAGGAACACACTGTCTTCACTCTGCTCTAGGAAGACACTGTCTTCACTCTGCATTAGGAACACACTGTCTTTATTCTGCTCTGGAACACACTGTCTTTACTCTGCTCCATGCACATACACCGCAACTCTGCGTTAGGAACACACTGTCTTCACTCTGCATTAGGAACACACTGTCTTTATTCTGCTCTGGAACACACTGTCTTTACTCTGCTCCATGCACATACACCGCAACTCTGCGTTAGGAACACACTGTCTTCACTCTGCTCTAGGAACACACTGTCTTCACTCTGCATTAGGAATACACTGACCTCTCTCTGCATTAGGAACATACTGTCTTCACTCTTCTCTAGGAACACACTGTCTTTACTCTGCATTAGGAACACACTGTCTTCACTCTGCATTAGGAACACACTGTCTTCACTCTGCTCTAGGAACACACTGTTTTCTTTCTCCTCTAGGAACACACTGTGTTCACTCTGCTCCATGCACATACACTGAAACTCTGCGTTAGGAACACACTGTCTTTACTCTGCTCTAGGAAAACACTGTCTTCACTCTGCATTAGGAATACACTGTCATCACTCTGCATTAAGAGCACACTGTCTTTATTCTGCTCTAGGAACACACTGTCTTCACTCTGCATTAGGAACACACTGTCTGCACTCTGCATTAGGAACACACTTTCTTCACTCTGATTTAGGAACACTGTCTTCACTCTGCTCTTGGAACTCACTGTCTTCACTCTGCATTACGAACACACTGTCTTCACTCTACTCTAGGAACACACTGTCTTCACTCTTCTCCATGCACTTACTTCGCAACACTGCATTAGGAACACACTGACTTCACTCTGCGTTAGGAACAAACTGTCTTCACTCTGCTCTACGATCACACTGTCTTCACTCTGCTCCATGCACGTACACCACAACTCTGCGTTAGGAACTCACTGTATTCACTCTGCTCTAGGAAATCACTGTCTTCACTCTGCATTAGGAACACACTGTCTTCACTCTGATTTAGGAACACTGTCTTCACTCTGCTCTAGGAACTCACTGTCTACACTCTGCATTACGAACACACTGTCTTCACTCTGCTCTAGGAACACACTGTCTTCACTCTGCTCCATGCACTTACTTCGCAACTCTGCATTAGGAATGCACTGTCTTCATTCTGCGTTAGGAACACACTGTCCTCATAATGCTCTAGGAACACACTGTCTTCACTCTGTGTTAGGAACAAACTGTCTTCACTATGCCTTAGGTACATAATGTCTTCACTCTGCTCTAGGAACACACTTATTCATTCTGCTATAGGAACACACTGTCTTCACTCTGCCGTAGGAACACACTGTCTTCACTCTGCTCTAGGATCACATGTCTTCACTATGCATTAGGAACACACTGTCTTCACTCTGCATTAGGAACTCACTGTCTCCACTCTGCTTAGGAACACACTGTCTTCACTCTGCCTTAGGAACACACTGTCTTCACTATGCGTTAGCATCATACTGTCTTAACTCTGCTCTAGGAAGACACTGTCTTCACTCTGCATTAGGAACACACGGTCTTCACTATGCGTTAAGAACACACTGTCTTCATTCTGCTCTAGGAACACACTGTCTTCACTCTGCGTTAGAAACAAACTGTCTTCACTCTGCTCTAGGATCACACTGTCTTCACTCTGCTCCATGCACGTACACGGCAACTCTGCGTTAGGAACACACTGTCTTCACTCTGCTCTAGGAACACACTGTCTTCACTCTGCATTAGAAACAGACTGTCTTCACGATGCGTTAGGAACACACTGTCTTCACTCTGCTCTAGGAACACACTGTCTTCACTATGCATTAGGAACACACTGTCTTCACTCTGCATTCTGAACTCACTGTCTCCCATCTGCTCCAGGAACACACTGTCTTCACTCTGCCTTAGGAAAACACTGTCTTCACTATGCGTTAGGATCACAACGTCTTCACTCTGCTCTAGGAAGACACTGTCTTCACTATGCGTTAGGAACACACTGTCTTCAGTATACGTTAGGAACACACTGTCTTCACTCTGCTCGAGGAACACACTGTCTTCATTATGCATTAGGAACACACTGTCTTCTCTCTGCATTAGGAACTCACTGTCACCACTCTGCTCTAGGAACACACTGTCTTCACTCTGCCTCAGGAACACACTGTTTTCACTATGCGTTAGGAACACACTGTCTTCACTATATGTTAGGAACACACTGTCTTGACTCTGCTCTAGGAAGACACTGTATTCACTCTGCATTAGCAACACACTGTCTTTACTCTACATTAGGAACACACTGTCTTTATTCTGCTCTGGAACACACTGTCTTCAATCTGCTCCATGCACATACACCGCAAATCTGCGTTAGGAAAACACTGTCTTCACTCTGCTCTAGGAACACACTGTCTTCACTCTGCATTAGGAACACACTGTCTTAACTCTTGTCTAGGAACACACTGTCTTTACTCTGCATTAGGAAAACATTGTCTTCACTCTGCATTAGGAACACACTGTATTCACTCTGCTCTAGGAGCACACTGTTTTCTTTCTCCTCTAGGAACACACTGTCTTCACTCTGCTCTAGGAAGACACTGTCTTCACTCTGCTTAGGAACACACTGTCTTCACTCTGCATTAGGATCACACTGTCTTCACTCTGAATTAAGAACACACTGTCTTCACTCTGATTAGGAACACTGTCTTTACTCTGCTCTAGGAACACACTGTCTTCACTCTGCTCAAGAAAGACACTGTCTTCACTCTGCATTAGAAACACACTGTCTTCACTCTGATTTAAGAACACTGTCGTCACACTGCTCTGGGAACTCACTGTCTTCACTCTGCATTACGAACACACTGTCTTCACTCTGATCTAGGAACACACTGTCTTCACTCTGTGCCATGCACTTACTTCGAAACTCTGCGTCAGGAACACACTGTCTGCACTCTGCGTTAGGAACACACTATCTTCATTCTGCTCTAGGAACACACTGTCTTCACTCTTTGTTAGGAACAAACTGTCTTCACTCTGCTCTAGAATCACACTGTCTTCATTCTGCTCCATGCACGTACACGGCAACTCTGCGTTAGTAACACACTGTCCTCATTCTGCATTAGGAACTCACTGTCACCACTCTTCTCTAGGAACACACTGTCGTCAATCTGCCTTAGGAACACACTGTCTTCACTCTGCTCTAGGAACACACCGTCTTCACTATACTTTAGGAACACACTGTCTTCACTCTGCATTAGGAACACTCTGTCTTTATTCTGCTCTGGAACACACTGTCTTCACTCTGCTCCATACACGTACACCGCAACTCTGCGTTAGGAACATACTGTCTTCACAATGCTCTAGGAACACAGTGTCTTCACTCTGCATTAGGAATACACTGACCTCACTCTGCATTAGGAACACACTATCTTCACTCTTCTCTAGGAACACACTGTCTTTACTCTGCATTAGGAACACACTGTCTTCACTCTGCATTAGGAACACACTGTCTTCACTCTGCTCTAGGAACACACTGTTTTCTTTCTCCTATAGGAACACACTGTTCACTCTGCTCTAGGAAGACTGTCTTCACTCTGCTCTAGGAACACACTGTCTTCACTCTGCATTAGGAACACACTGTCTTTATTCTGCTCTAGGAACACACTGTCTTCACTCTGCTCCATGCACATATACTGCAACTCTGCATTAGGAACACACTGTCTTCAGTCTGCATTAGGAACACACTGTCTTAACTCTGCATTAGGTACACACTGTCTTCACTCTGCTCTAGGAACACACTGTCTTCCCTCTGCCTTAGGAACACACTGTCTTCACTCTGCTCTAGGAACACACTGTCTTCACTATGCATGAGGAACACACTGTCTTCACTCTGCATTCTGAACTCACTGTCTCCACTCTGCTCTAGGAACACACTGTCTTCACTCTGCCTTAGGAAAACACTGTCTTCACTATGCGTTAGGATCACACTGTCTTCACTCTTCTCTAGGAAGACACTGTCTTCACTATGCGTTAGGAACACACTGTCTTCACTATACGTTAGGAACACACTGTCTTCACTCTGCTCTAGGAAGACACTGTCTTCACTCTGCATTAAGAACACACGGTCTTCACTCTGAATTAGGAACACACTGTCTTTATTCTGCTCTAGGAACACACTGTCTACACTCTATTCCATGCACATACACCGCAACTCTGTGTTAGGAACACACTGTCTTCACTCTGCATTAGGAACACACTCTCTTCATTCTGCTCTAGGAACACACTGTCTTCACTCTGCGTTAGGAACACACTGTCTTCACTCTTATTTAGGAACACTGTCTTCACTCTGCTCTAGGAACTCTCTGTCTTCACTCTGCATTACGAACACATTGTCTTCACTCTGCTCTTCGAACACACTGTCTTCACACTGATCCATGCACTTACTTCGCAACTCTGCCTTAGAAACACACTGTCTTCACTCTGCTTTAGGAACACACTGTCTTCACTCTGCTCTAGGAAGACACTGGCTTCACTATGCATTAGGAACACACTGTCTTCCCTCTGCGATAGGAACACACTGTCTTCACTCTGCTCGAGGAACACACTGTCTTCACTATGCATTAGGAACACACTGTCTTCTCTCTGCATAGGAACTCACTGTCACCACTCTGCTCTTGGAACACACTGTCTTCACTCTGACTCAGGAACACACTGTTTTCACTATGCGTTAGGAACACACTGTCTTCACTATACGTTAGGAACACACTGTCTTGACTCTGCTCTAGGAAGACACTGTATTCACTCTGAATTAGGAACACACTGTCTTCACTCTACATTACGAACACACTGTCTTTATTCTGCTCTGGAACACACTGTCTTCAATCTGCTCCATGCACATACACGCAACTATGCGTTAGGGAAACACTGTCTTCACTCTGCTCTAGGAACACACTGTCTTCACTCTGCATTAGGAACACACTGTCTTCACTCTGCATTAGGAACACACTGTCTTCACTCTGCTCTAGGTGCACACTGTTTTCTTTCTCCTCTAGGAACACACTGTCTTCACTCTGCTCTAGGAAGACACTGTCTTCACTCTGCCTTAGGAAAACACTGTCTTCATTATGCGTTAGGATCACACTGTCTTCAGTATAGGTTAGGAACACACTGTCTTCACTCTGCTCGAGGAACACACTGTCTTCATTATGCATTAGGAACACACTGTCTTCTCTCTGCATTAGGAACTCACTGTCACCATTCTGCTCTAGGAACACACTGTCTTCACTCTGCCTCAGGAACACACTGTTTTCACTATGCGTTAGGAACACACTGTCTTCACTATACGTTAGGAACACACTGTCTTGACTCTGCTCTAGGAAGACACTGTATTCACTCTGCATTAGGAACACACTGTCTTCACTCTACATTAGGAACACACTGTCTTTATTCTACATTAGGAAAACACTGTCTTTATTCTGCTCTAGGAACACACTGTCTTCACTCTGCTTCATACACATACACTGCAACTATGCGTTAGGAACACACTGTCTTCACTCTGCATGAGGAACACACTGTCTTCACTCTGCATTAGGAAAACACTGTCTTTATTCTGCTCTAGGAACACACTGTCTTCACTCTGCTTCATACACATACACTGCAACTATGCGTTAGGAACACACTGTCTTCACTCTCCTCTAGGAAGACACTGTCTTCACTCTCCATTAGAAACACACTGTCTTCACTCTGATTTAGGAACACTGTCTTCACACTGCTCTAGGAACTCACTGTCTTCACTCTGCATTACGAACACACTGTCTTCACTCTGATCTAGGAACACACTGTCTTCACTCTGCTCCATGCACTTACATCGCAACGCTGCGTTAGGAACACAGTGTCTGCACTCTGCGATAGGAACACACTGTCTTCATTCTGCTCTAGGAACACACTGTCTTCACTCTGCGTTAGGAACAAACTGTCTTCACTCTGCTCTAGGATCACACTGTCTTCAATCTGCTCCATGCATGTACACCGCAACTCTGCGTTAGGAACACACTGTCTTCACTCTACTCTAGGAACACACTGTCTTCACTCTGCATTAGGTACACACTGTCTTCACTCTGAATTCTGAACTCACTGTCTCCACTCTGCTCTAGGAACACACTGTCTTCACTCTGCCTTAGGAAAACACTGTCTTCACTATGCGTTAGGATCACACTGTCTTCACTCTGCTCTAGGAAGACACTGTCTTCACTATGCGTTAGGAACACACTGTCTTCAGTATAGGTTAGGAACACACTGTCTTCACTCTGCTCGAGGAACACACTGTCTTCATTATGCATTAGGAACACACTGTCTTCTCTCTGCATTAGGAACTCACTGTCACCACTCTGCTCTAGGAACACACTGTCCTCACTCTGCCTCAGGAACACACTGTTTTCACTATGCGTTAGGAACACACTGTCTTCACTATACGTTAGGAACACACTGTCTTGACTCTGCTCTAGGAAGACACTGTATTCACTCTGCATTAGGAACACACTGTCTTTACTCTACATTAGGAACACACTGTCTTTATTCTGCTCTGGAACACACTGTCTTCAATCTGCTCCATGCACATACACCGCAACTCTGCATTAGGAAAACACTGTCTTCACTCTGCTCTAGGAACACACTGTCTTCACTCTTCTCTAGGAACACACTGTCTTCACTCTGCTCTAGGAAGACACTGTCTTCACTCTGCATTAGGAACACACTGTCTTCACTCTGCATTAGGATCACACTGTCTTCACTCTGCATTAGGAACACACTGTCTTCACTCTGATTAGGAACACTGTCTTCACTCTGCTCTAGGAACTCACTGTCTTCACTCTGCATTTCGAACACATTGTCTGCACTCTGCTCTAGGAACACACTGTTTTCTTTTTCCTCTAGGAACACAGTGTCTTCACTCTGCTCTAGGACGACACTGTCTTCACTCTGCATGAGGAACACACTGTCTTCACTCTGCATTAGGAACACACTGTCTTTATTCTGCTCTAGGAACACACTGTCTTCACTCTGCTTCATACACATACACTGCAACTATGCGTTAGGAACACACTGTCTTCACTCTCCTCTAGGAAGACACTGTCTTCACTCTGCATTAGAAACACACTGTCTTCACTCTGATTTAGGAACACTGTCTTCACACTGCTCTAGGAACTCACTGTCTTCACTCTGCATTACGAACACACTGTCTTCACTCTGATCTAGGAACACACTGTCTTCACTCTGCTCCATGCACTTACTTCGCAACTCTGCGTTAGGAACACACTGTCTGCACTCTGCGTTAGGAACACACTGTCTTCATTCTGATCTAGGAACACACTGTCTTCACTCTTTGTTAGGAACAAACTGTCTTCACTCTGCTCTAGGATCACACTGTCTTCAATCTGCTCCATGCACGTACACCGCAACTCTGCGTTAGGAACACACTGTCCTCATTCTGCAATAGGAACTCACTGTCACCACTCTGCTCTAGGAACACACTGTCTTCAATCTGCCTTAGAAACACACTGTCTTCACTCTGCTCTAGGAACACACCGTCTTCACTATACGTTAGGAATACACTGTCTACACTCTGCATTAGGAACACTCTGTCTTTATTCTGCTCTGGAACATACTGTCTTCACTCTGCTTCATGCACATACACCGCAACTCTGCGTTAGGAACATACTGTCTTCACACTGCTCTAGGAACACAGTGTCTTCACTCTGCATTAGGAATACACTGACCTCACTCTGCATTAGGAACACACTATCTTCACTATTCTCTAGGAACACACTGTCTTTACTCTGCATTAGGAACACACTGTCTTCACTCTGCATTAGGAACACACTGTCTTCACTGTGCTCTAGGAACACACTGTTTTCTTTCTCCTCTAGGAACACACTGTCTTCACTCTGCTCTAGGAAGACTGTCTTCACTCTGCTCTAGGAACACACTGTCTTCACTCTGCATTAGGAACACACTGTCTTTATTCTGCTCTAGGAACACACTGTCTTAACTCTACTCCATGCACATACACTGCAACTCTGCATTAGGAACACACTGTCTTCACTCTGCGTTAGGAACACACTGTCTTCAGTCTGCATTAGGAACACACTGTCTTAACTCTGCATTAGGTACACACTGTCTTCACTCTAATTTAGGAACACTGTCTTCACTGTGCTCTAGGAACACACTGTTTTCTTTCTCCTCTAGGAACACACTGTCTTCACTCTGCTCTAGGAAGACTGTCTTCACTCTGCTCTAGGAACTCACTGTCTTCACTCTGCATTACTAACACACTGTCTTCACTCTGCTATAGGAACACACTGTCTTCACTCTGCTCCATGCACTTACTTCGCAACTGTGCTTTAGGAACGCACTGTCTTCACTCTGCTCTAGGAACACACTGTCTTCACTCTGCATTAGGAACACACTGTCTTCACTCTGATTTAGGAACACTGTCTTCACTCTGCTCTAGGAACTCACTGTCTTCACTCTGCATTACGAACACACTGTTTTCACTCTGCTCTAGGAACACACTGTTTTCACTCTGCTCCATGCACTTACTTCGCAAATCTGCGTTAGGAACACACTGTCTTAACTCTGCCTTAGGAACACACTGTCTTCATTCTGCTCTAGGAAAACACTGTCTTCACTCTGCGTTATGAAAAAACTGTCTTCACTCTGCTCTAGGATCACATTGTCTTCACTCTGGTACATGCACGTACACCGCAACTCTGCGTTAGGAACACACTGTCTTCACTCTGCTCTAGCTACACACTGTCTTCACTCTGCATTAGGTACACAGTGTCTTCACTCTGCATTAGAAACACACTGTCTTCACTCTGCTCTATGAAAACACTGTCTTCACACTCCCTTAGGAACACTGTTTTCACTATGAGTTTAGAACACACTGTCTTCACTCTGCTCTAAGAAGACACTGTCTTCACTATGCATTAGGAACACACTGTCTTCACTATTAGTTAGGAACACACTGTCTTCACTCTGCTCTAGGAACACACTGTCTTCCCTCTGCCTTAGGAACACACTGTCTTCACTCTGATTTAGGAACACTGTCTTCACTCTGCTCTAGGAACTCACTGTCTTCACTCTGCATTACGAACACACTGTCTTCACTCTGCACTAGGAACACACTGTCTTCACTCTGCTCCATGCACTTACTTCGCAACTCTGCATTAGGAACGCACTGTCTTCACTCTGCATTAGGAACACACAGTCTTCACTCTGCTCTAGGAACACACTGTCTTCACTCTGCATTAGAAACACACTGTCTTCTCTCTGCTCTAGGAAAACACTGTCTTCACACTGCCTTAGGAACACTGTCTTCACTATGAGTTTGGAACACACTGTCTTCACTCTGCTCTAGGAAGACACTGTCTTCACTATGCATTAGGAACACACTGTCTTCACTATTAGTTAGGAACACACTGTCTTCACTCTGCTCTAGGAACACACTGTCTTCCCTCTGCCTTAGGAACACACTGTCTTCACTCTGCTCTAGGAACACACTGTCTTCACTATGCATTAGGAACACACTGTCTTCACTCTGCATTCTGAACTCACTGTCTCCACTCTGCTCTAGGAACACATTGTCTTCACTCTGCCTTAGGAAAACACTGTCTTCACTATGCGTTAGGATCACACTGTCTTCACTCTGCACTAGGAAGACACTGTCTTCACTATGCGTTAGGAACACACTGTCTTCAATATACGTTAGGAACACACTGTCTTCACTCTGCTCTAGGAAGACATTGTTTCACTCTGCATTAGGAACACACGGTCTTCACTCTGAATTAGGAACACACTGTCTTTATTCTGCTCTAGGAACACACTGTCTACACTCTGCTCCATGCACATACACCGCAACTCTGCGTTAGGAACACACTACTTCACTCTGCGTTAGGAACACACTGTCTTCACTCTTGTTTAGGAACTCTGTCTTCACTCTGCTCTAGGAACTCTCTGTCTTCACTCTGCATTACGAACACATTGTCTTCACTCTGCTCTTCGAACACACTGTCTTCCCTCTGATCCATGCACTTACTTCGCAACTCTGCCTTAGGAACACACTGTCTTCACTCTGCTTTAGGAACACACTGTCTTCACTCTGCTCTAGGAAGACACTGTCTTCACTATGCATTAGGAACAAACTGTCTTCCCTCTGCGATAGGAACACACTGTCTTCACTCTGCTCGAGGAAGACACTGTCTTCACTATGCATTAGGAACACACTGTCTTCTCTCTGCATTAGGAACTCACTGTCACCACTCTGCTCTTGGAACACACTGTCTTCACTCTGACTCAAGAACACACTGTTTTCACTATGCGTTAGGAACACACTGTCTTCACTATACGTTAGGAACACACTGTCTTGACTCTGCTCTAGGAAGACACTGTATTCATTCTGCATTAGGAACACACTGTCTTCACTCTACAATAGGAACACACTGTCTTTATTCTGCTCTGGAACACACTGTCTTCAATCTGCTCCATGCACATACACCGCAACTCTGCGTTAGGAAAACACTGTCTTCACTCTGCTCTAGGAACACACTGTCTTCACTCTGCATTAGGAACACAATGTCTTCACTCTTCTCTATGAACACACTGTCTTTACTCTGCATTAGGAACACATTGTCTTCACTCTGCATTAGGAACACAGTCTTCACTCTGCTCTAGGAGCACACTGTTTTCTTTCTCCTCTAGGAACACACTGTATTCACTCTAATCTAGGAAGACACTGTCTTGACTCTGCATTAGGAACACACTGTCTTCACTCTGCATTAGGATCACACTGTCTTTACTCTGCATTAGGAACACATTGTCTTCACTCTACATTAGGAACACTGTCTTCACTCTGCTCTAGGAGCACACTGTTTTCTTTCTCCTCTAGGAACACACTGTCTTCACTCTAATCTAGGAAGACATTGTCTTGACTCTGCATTAGGAACACACTGTCTTCACTCTGCAGTAGGATCACACTGTCTTCACTCTGCATTAGGAACACACTGTCTTCACACTGATTAGGAACACTGTCTACACTCTGCTCTAGGAACTCACTGTCTTCACACTGCATTACGAACACATTGTCTTCACTCTGCTCTAGGAACACACTGTTTTCTTTTTCCTCTAGGAACACACTGTCTTCACTCTGCTCTAGGAAGACACTGTCTTCACTCTGCATGAGGAACACACTGTCTTCACTCTGCATTAGGAACACACTGCCTTTATTCTGCTCTAGGAACACACTGTCTTCACTCTGCTTCATACACATACACTGCAACTATGCGTTAGGAACACACTGTCTTCACTCTCCTCTAGGAAGACACTGTCTTCACTCTGCATTAGAAACACACTGTCTTCACTCTGATTTAGGAACACTGTCTTCGCACTGCTCTAGGAACTCACTGTCTTCACTCTGCATTACGAACACACTGTCTTCACTCTGATCTAGGAACACACTGTCTTCACTCTGCCTTAGGAAAACAATGTCTTCACTATGCGTTAGGATCACACTGTCTTCACACTGCCCTAGGAAGACACTGTCTTCACTATGCGTTAGGAACACACTGTCTTCACTATACGTTAGGAACACACTGTCTTCACTCTGCTCTAGGAAGACACTGTCTTCACTCTGCATTAGGAACACACTGTTGTCACTCTGAATTACGAACACACTGTCTTTTTTCTGATCTAGGAACACACTGTCTACACTCTGCTTCATGCACATACACCGCATATCTGCCTTAGGAACACACTGTCTTCACTCTGCATTAGGAACACACTGTCTTCACTCTGCTCTAGGAACACACTGTCTTCACTATACGTTAGGAACACACTGTCTTCACTCTGCGTTAGGAACACACTGTCTTCACTCTGATTTAGGAACACTGTCTTCACTCTGCTCTAGGAACTCACTGTCTTCACTCTGCATTACGAACACATTGTCTTCACTCTGCTCTTCGAACACACTGTCTTGACTCTGATCCAAGCACTTACTTCGCAACTCTGCCTTTGGAACACACTGTCTGCACTCTGCCTCAGGAACACACTGTCTTCATTCTGCTCTAGGAACACACTGTTTTCACTCTGCGTTAGGAACAAACTGTCTTCACTCTGCTCTACGATCACACTCTCTTCAATCTGCTCCATGCATGTACACCGCAACTCTGCGTTAGGAAAACACTGTCTTCACTCTGCTCTAGGAACACACTGTCTTCACTCTGCATTAGGTACACACTGTCTTCACTCTGCATTAGGAACACACTGTCTTCACTCTGATTTAGGAACACTGTCTTCACTCTGCTCTAGGAACTCACTTTCTTCACTCTGTATTACGAACACACTGTCTTCACTCTGCTCTAGGAACACACTGTCTTCACTCTGCTCCATGCACTTACTTCACAACTCTGCATTAGGAACGCACTGTCTTCACTCTGCATTAGGAACACACAGTCTTCACTCTGCTCTAGGAACACACTGTCTTCACTCTGCATTAGAAACACACTGTCTTCATTCTGCTCTAGGAAAACACTGTCTTCACACTGCCTTAGGGACACTGTCTTCACTATGAGTTTGGAACACACTGTCTTCAATCTGCTCTAGGAAGACACTGTCTTCACTATGCATTAGGAACACACTGTCTTCACTATTAGTTAGGAACACACTGTCTTCACTCTGCTCTAGGAACACACTGTCTTCCCACTGCCTTAGGAACACACTGTCTTCACTATGCATTAGGAACACACTGTCTTCACTCTGCATTCTGAACTCACTGTCTCCACTCTGCTCTAGGAACACACTGTCTTCACTCTGCCTTAGGAAAACACTGTCTTCACTACGCGTTAGGATCACACTGTCTTCACTCTGCTCAAGGAAGACACTGTCTTCACTATAAGTTAGGAAAACACTGTCTTCACTCTGCTCTAGGAAGACACTGTCTTCACTCTGCATTAGGAACACACTGTCCTCACTCTGAATTAGGAACACACTGTCTTTATTCTGCTCTAGGAACACACTGTCTATACATTGCTCCATGCACATACACCGCAACTCTGCGTTAGGAACACACTGTCTTCACTCTGCATTAGGAACACACTCTCTTCATTCTGCTCTAGGAACACACTGTCTTCATTCTGCGTTAGGAACACACTGTCTTCACTCTGATTTAGGAACACTGTCTTCACTCTGCTCTAGGAACTCTCTGTCTTCACTCTGCATTACGAACACATTGTCTTCACTCTGCTCTTCGAACACACTCTCTTCACTCTGATCCATGCACTTACATCGCAACTCTGCCTTAGGAACACACTGTCTTCACTCTGCTTTAGGAACACACTGTCTTCACTCTGCTCTAGGAAGACACTGTCTTCACTATGCATTAGGAACACACTGTCTTCCCTCTGCGATAGGAACACACTGTCTTCTCTCTGCTCAAGGAACACACTGTCTTCACTATGCATTAGGAACACACTGTCTTCTCTCTGCATTAGGAACTCACTGTCACCACTATGCTCTAGGAACACACTGTCTTCACTCTGCCTCAGGAACACACTGTTTTCACCATGCGTTACGAACACACTGTCTTCACTATAAGTTAGGAACACACTGTCTTCACTCTGCTCTAGGAAGACACTGTATTCACTCTGCATTAGGAACACACTGTCTTCACTCTATATTAGGAACACACTGTCTTCACTCTTCTCTAGGAACACACTGTCTTCACTCTGCATTAGGAAAACACAGGCTTCACTCTGAATTAGGAACACACTGTCTTTATTGTGCTCTAGGAACACACTGTCTACACTCTGCTCCATGCACATACACCGCATATCTGCGTTAGGAACACACTGTCTTCACTCTGCATTAGGAACATACTGTCTTCACTCTGCTCTAGGAACACACCGTCTTCACTATATGTTATGAACACACTGTCTTCACTCTGCTCTAGGAACTCACTGTCTTCACTCTGCATTACGAACACATTGTCTTCACTCAGCTCTTCGAACACACTGTCTTCACTCTGATCCATGCACATACTTCGCAACTCTGCCTTTCGAACACACTTTCTTCACTCTGCGTTAGGAACACACTGTCTTCACTGTGCTCTAGGAAGACAGTGCCTTCACTATGCATTAGGAACACACTGTCTTCCCTCTGCGATAGGAACACACTGTCTTCACTCTGCTCGAGGAACACAGTGTCTTCACTATGCATTAAGAACACACTGTCTTCTCTCTGCATTAGGAACTCACTGTCACCACTCTGCTCTAGGAACACACTGTCTACACTCTGCCTCAGGAACACACTGTTTTAACTATGCGTTAGGAACACACTGTCTTCACTATACGTTAGGAACACACTGTCTTGACTCTGCTCTAGGAAGACACTGTATTCACTCTGCATTAGCAACACACTGTCTTCACTCTACATTAGGAACACACTGTCTTTATTCTGCTCTGGAACACACTGTCTTCAATCTGCTCCATGCACATACACCGCAACTCTGCATTAGGAAAACACTGTCTTCACTCTGCTCTAGGAACACACTGTCTTCACTCTGCATTAGGAACACACTGTCTTCACTCTTCTCTATGAACACACTGTCTTTACTCTGCATTAGGAACACATTGTCTTCACTCTACATTAGGAACACTGTCTTCACTCTGCTCTAGGAGCACACTGTTTTCTTTCTCCTCTAGGAACACACTGTCTTCACTCTAATCTAGGAAGACATTGTCTTGACTCTGCATTAGGAACACACTGTCTTCACTCTGCATTAGGATCACACTGTCTTCACTCTGCATTAGGAACACACTGTCTTCACACTGATTAGGAACACTGTCTACACTCTGCTCTAGGAACTCACTGTCTTCACACTGCATTACGAACACATTGTCTTCACTCTGCTCTAGGAACACACTGTTTTCTTTTTCCTCTAGGAACACACTGTCTTCACTCTGCTCTAGGAAGACACTGTCTTCACTCTGCATGAGGAACACACTGTCTTCACTCTGCATTAGGAACACACTGCCTTTATTCTGCTCTAGGAACACACTGTCTTCACTCTGCTTCATACACATACACTGCAACTATGCGTTAGGAACACACTGTCTTCACTCTCCTCTAGGAAGACACTGTCTTCACTCTGCATTAGAAACACACTGTCTTCACTCTGATTTAGGAACACTGTCTTCGCACTGCTCTAGGAACTCACTGTCTTCACTCTGCATTACGAACACACTGTCTTCACTCTGATCTAGGAACACACTGTCTTCACTCTGCCTTAGGAAAACACTGTCTTCACTATGCGTTAGGATCACACTGTCTTCACACTGCCCTAGGAAGACACTGTCTTCACTATGCGTTAGGAACACACTGTCTTCACTATACGTTAGGAACACACTGTCTTCACTCTGCTCTAGGAAGACACTGTCTTCACTCTGCATTAGGAACACACTGTCGTCACTCTGAATTACGAACACACTGTCTTTTTTCTGATCTAGGAACACACTGTCTACACTCTGCTTCATGCACATACACCGCATATCTGCCTTAGGAACACACTGTCTTCACTCTGCATTAGGAACACACTGTCTTCACTCTGCTCTAGGAACACACTGTCTTCACTATACGTTAGGAACACACTGTCTTCACTCTGCGTTAGGAACACACTGTCTTCACTCTGATTTAGGAACACTGTCTTCACTCTGCTCTAGGAACTCACTGTCTTCACTCTGCATTACGAACACATTGTCTTCACTCTGCTCTTCGAACACACTGTCTTGACTCTGATCCAAGCACTTACTTCGCAACTCTGCCTTTGGAACACACTGTCTGCACTCTGCCTTAGGAACACACTGTCTTCATTCTGCTCTAGGAACACACTGTTTTCACTCTGCGTTAGGAACAAACTGTCTTCACTCTGCTCTACGATCACACTCTCTTCAATCTGCTCCATGCATGTACACCGCAACTCTGCGTTAGGAAAACACTGTCTTCACTCTGCTCTAGGAACACACTGTCTTCACTCTGCATTAGGTACACACTGTCTTCACTCTGCATTAGGAACACACTGTCTTCACTCTGATTTAGGAACACTGTCTTCACTCTGCTCTAGGAACTCACTTTATTCACTCTGTATTACGAACACACTGTCTTCACTCTGCTCTAGGAACACACTGTCTTCACTCTGCTCCATGCACTTACTTCACAACTCTGCATTAGGAACGCACTGTCTTCACTCTGCATTAGGAACACACAGTCTTCACTCTGCTCTAGGAACACACTGTCTTCACTCTGCATTAGAAACACACTGTCTTCATTCTGCTCTAGGAAAACACTGTCTTCACACTGCCTTAGGGACACTGTCTTCACTATGAGTTTGGAACACACTGTCTTCAATCTGCTCTAGGAAGACACTGTCTTCACTATGCATTAGGAACACACTGTCTTCACTATTAGTTAGGAACACACTGTCTTCACTCTGCTCTAGGAACACACTGTCTTCCCACTGCCTTAGGAACACACTGTCTTCACTCTGCTCTAGGAACATACTGTCTTCCCTCTGCCTTAGGAACACACTGTCTTCACTCTGCTCTAGGAACACACTGTCTTCACTATGCATTAGGAACACACTGTCTTCACTCTGCATTCTGAACTCACTGTCTCCACTCTGCTCTAGGAACACTGTCTTCACTCTGCCTTAGGAAAACACGGTCTTCACTACGCGTTAGGATCACACTGTCTTCACTCTGCTCAAGGAAGACACTGTCTTCACTATAAGTTAGGAAAACACTGTCTTCACTCTGCTCTAGGAAGACACTGTCTTCACTCTGCATTAGGAACACACTGTCTTCACTCTGAATTAGGAACACACTGTCTTTATTCTGCTCTAGGAACACACTGTCTATACACTGTTCCATGCACATACACCGCAACTCTGCGTTAGGAACACACTGTCTTCACTCTGCATTAGGAACACACTCTCTTCATTCTGCTCTAGGAACACACTGTCTTCATTCTGCGTTAGGAACACACTGTCTTCACTCTGATTTAGGAACACTGTCTTCACTCTGCTCTAGGAACTCTCTGTCTTCACTCTGCATTACGAACACATTGTCTTCACTCTGCTCTTCGAACACACTGTCTTCACTCTGATCCATGCACTTACATCGCAACTCTGCCTTAGGAACACACTGTCTTCACTCTGCTTTTGGAACACACTGTATTCACTCTGCTCTAGGAAGACACTGTCTTCACTATGCATTAGGAACACACTGTCTTCACTCTGCGAAAGGAACACACTGTCTTCTCTCTGCTCAAGGAACACACTGTCTTCACTATGCATTAGGAACACACTGTCTTCTCTCTGCATTAGGAACTCACTGTCACCACTATGCTCTAGGAACACACTGTCTTCACTCTGCCTCAGGAACACACTGTTTTCACTATGCGTTACGAACACACTGTCTTCACTATAAGTTAGGAACACACTGTCTTCACTCTGCTCTAGGAAGACACTGTATTCACTCTGCATTAGGAACACACTGTCTTCATTCTACATTAGGAACACACTGTCTTCACTCTTCTCTAGGAACACACTGTCTTCACTCTGCATTAGGAAAACACAGTCTTCACTCTGAATTAGGAACACACTGTCTTTATTGTGCTCTAGGAACACACTGTCTACACTCTGCTCCATGCCCATACACCGCATATCTGCGTTAGGAACACACTGTCTTCACTCTGCATTAGGAACATACTGTCTTCACTCTGCTCTAGGAACACACCGTCTTCACTATATGTTATGAACACACTGTCTTCACTCTGCTCTAGGAACTCTCTGTCTTCACTCTGCATTACGAACACATTGTCTTCACTCAGCTCTTCGAACACACTGTCTTCACTCTGATCCATGCACTTACTTCGCAACTCTGCGTTTCGAACACACTTTCTTCACTCTGCGTTAGGAACACACTGTCTTCACTGTGCTCTAGGAAGACAGTGCCTTCACTATGCATTAGGAACACACTGTCTTTATTCTGCTCTAGGAACACACTGTCTTCACTCTGCTTCATACACATACACTGCAACTATGCGTTAGGAACACACTGTCTTCACTCTCCTCTAGGAAGACACTGTCTTCACTCTGCATTAGAAACACACTGTCTTCACTCCGATTTAGGAACACTGTCTTCACACTGCTCTAGGAACTCACTGTCTTCATTCTGCATTACGATCACACTGTCTTCACTCTGATCTAGGAACACACTGTTTTCACTCTGCTCCATGCACTTACTTCGCAACTCTTCGTTAGGAAGACACTGTCTTCACTCTGCATGAGGAACACACTGTCTTCACTCTGCATTAGGAACACACTGTGTTTATTCTGCTCTAGGAACACACTGTCTTCACTCTGCTTCATACACATACACTGCAACTATGCGTTAGGAACACACTGTCTTCACTCTGATTTAGGAACACTGTCTGCACACTGCTCTAGGAACTCACTGTCTTCACTCTGCATTACGAACACACTGTCTTCACTTTGATCTAGGAACACACTGTCTTCACTCTGCTCCATGCACTTATTCGCAACTCTGCATTAGGAACACACTGTCTGCACTCTGCGTTAGGAACAAACAGGCTTCACTCTGCCTTAAGAAAACACTGTCTTCAATCTGCTCCATGCATGTACACCGCAACTCTGCGTTAGGAACACACAGTCTTCACTCTGCTCTAGGAACACACTGTCTTCAATCTGCATTAGGTACACACTGTCTTCACTCTGCGTTAGGAACACACTCTCTTCACTCTGCTCTAGGAAGACACTGTATTCACTCTGCATTAGGAACACACTGTCTTCACTCTACATTAGGAACACACTGTCTTCACTCTCCTCTAGGAACACACTGTCTTCACTCTGCTCCATGCACTTACTTCGCAACTCTGCATTAGGAACGCACTGTCTTCACTCTGCGTTAGGAACACAAAGTCTTCACTCTGCTCTAGGAACACACTGTCTTCACTCTGCTCTAGGAAAAGACTGTCTTCACACTGCCTTAGGAACACTGTCTTCACTATGAGTTTGGAACACACTGTCTTCACTCTGCTCTAGGAAGACACTGTCTTCACTATGCATTAGGAACACACTGTCTTCATTATTAGTTAGGAACACACTGTCTTCACTCTGCTCTAGGAACACACTGTCATACCACTGCCTTAGAAACACACTGTCTTCACTCTGCTCTAGGAACACACTGTCTTCCCTCTGCCTTAGGAACACACTGTCTTCACTCTGCTCTAGGAACACACTGTCTTCACTATGCATTAGGAACACACTGTCTTCACTCTGCATTCTGAACTCACTGTCTCCACACTGCTCTAGGATCACACTGTCTTCACTCTGCCTTAGGGAAACACTGTCTTCACTATGCGTTAGGATCACACTGTCTTCACTCTGCTCTAGGAAGACACTGACTTCACTATGCGTTAGGAACACACTGTCTTCACTATACGTTAGGAACACACAGTCTTCACTCTGCATTAGGAACACACTGTCTTCACTCTGAATTAGGAACACACTGTCTTTATTCTTCTCTAGGAACACACTGTCTACACTATGCTCCATGCACATACACCGCAACTCTGCGTTAGGAACACACTGTCTTCACTCTGCATTAGGACCACACTCTCTTCATTCTGCTCTAGGAACTCTCTGTCTTCACTCTGCATTACGAACACATTGTCTTCACTCTGCTCTTCGAACACACTGTCTTCACTCTGATCCATGCACTTACTTCGCAACTCTGCCTTAGGAACACACTGTCTTCACTCTGCTTTAGGAACACACTGTTTTCACTCTGCTCTAGGAAGACACTGTCTTCACTATGCATTAGGAACACACTGTCTTCCCTCTGCGATAGGAACACACTGTCTTCACTCTGCCCGAGGAACACACTGTCTTCACTATGCATTAGGAACACACTGTCTTCTCTCTGCATTAGGAACTCACTGTCACCACTCTGCTCTAGGAACACACTGTCTTCACTCTGCCTCAGGAACACACTGTTTTCACTATACGTTAGGAACACACTGTCTTCACTATAAGTTAGGAACACACTGTCTTCACTCTGCTCTAGGAAGACACTGTATTCACTCTGCATTAGGAACACACTGTCTTCACTCTACATTAGGAACACACTGTCTTCACTCTTCTCAAGGAACACAACTCTTCACTCTGCATTAGGAACACACTGTCTTCACTCTGAATTAGGAACACACTGTCTTTATTCTGCTCTTGGAACACACTGTCTACACTCTGCTCCACGCACATACACAGCATATCTGCGTTAGGAACACACTGTCTTCACTCTGCATTAGGAACACACTGTCTTCACTCTGCTCTAGGAACACACCGTCTTCACTATATGTTAGGAACACACTGTCTTCACTCTGCGTTAGGAACACACTGTCTTCACTCTGATTTAGGAACACTGTCTTCACTCTGCTCTAGGAACTCACTGTCTTCACTCTGCATTACGAACACATTGTCTTCACTCTGCTCTTCGAACACACTATCTTCACTCAGATCCATGCACTTACTTCGCAACTCTGCCTTTGGAACACACTGTCTTCACTCTGCTTTAGGAACACACTATCGTCACTCTGCTCTAGGAAGACAGTGTCTTCACTATGCATTAGGAACACACTGTCTTTATTCTGCACTAGGAACACACTGTCTTCACTCTGCTTCATACACATACACTGCAACTATGCGTTAAGAACACACTGTCTTGACCCTCCTCTAGGAAGACACTGTCTTCACTCGGCATTAGAAACACACTGTGTTCACTCTGATTTAGGAACACTGTCTTCACACTGCTCTAGGAACTCACTGTCTTCACTCTGCATTACGAACACACTGTCTTCACTCTGATCTAGGAACACACTGTCTTCACTCTGCCTTAGGAAAACACTGTCTTCACTATGCGTTAGGATCACACTGTCTTCACTCTGCATTAGGAAGACACTGTCTTCACTATGCGTTAGGAACACACTGTCTTCACTCTGCTCTAGGAACACACTGTCTTCACTCTGCATTAGGAACACACTGTCTTCACTCTGAATTAGGAACACACTGTCTTTATTCTTCTCTAGGAACACACTGTCTACACTCTGCTCCATGCACATACACCACATATCTGCGTTAGGAACACACTGTCTTCACTCTGCATTAGGAACACACTGTCTTCACTCTGCTCTAGGAACACACCGTCTTCACTATACGTTAGGAACACAATGTCTTCACTCTGCGTTAGGAACACACTGTCTTCACTCTGATTTAGGAACACTGTCTTCACTCTGCTCTAGGAACTCACTGTCTTCACTCTGCATTACGAACACATTGTCTTCACTCTGCTCTTCGAACACATTGTCTTCACTCTGATCCATGCACTTACTTCGCAACTCTGCCTTTGGAACACACTGTCTTCACTCTGCGTTAGGAACACACTGTCTTCACTCTGCTCTAGGAATACAGTGTCTTCACTATTTATTAGGAACACACTGTCTTCACTATGCGTTAGGAACACACTGTCTTCACTCTGCTTGAGAACACACTGTCTTCACTATGCATTAGGAACACACTGTCTTCTCTCTCCATTAGGAACTCACTGTCACCACTCTGCTCTAGGAACACACTGTCTTCACTCTGCCTCAGGAACACACTGTTTTCACTATGCGTTAGGAACACACTGTCTTCACTATGAGTTAGGAACACACTGTCTTCACTCTGCTCTAGGAAGACACTGTATTCACTCTGCATTAGCAACACACTGTCTTCACTCTACATTAGGAACACACTGTCTTTATTCTGCTCTGGAAGACACTGTCTTCAATCTGCTCCATGCACATACACCGCAACTCTGCGTTAGGAAAACACTGTCTTCACTCTGCTCTAGGAACACACTGTCTTCACTCTGCATTAGGAATACACTGTCTTCACTGTTCTCTAGGAACACACTGTCTTTACTCTGCATTAGGAACACATTGTCTTCACTCTGCATTAGGAACACACTGTCTTCACTCTGCTCTAGGAAGACACTGTTTTCTTTCTCCTCTAGGAACACACTGTCTTCACTCTGCTCTAGGAAGACACTGTCTTCACCCTGCATTAGGAACACACTGTCTTCACTCTGCATTAGGATCACACTGTCTTCACTCTGCATTAAGAACACACTGTCTTCACTCTGAGTAGGAACACTGTCTTCACTCTGCTCTAGGAACTCACTGTCTTCACTCTGCATTACGAACACATTGTCTTCACTCTGCTCTAGGAACACACTGTATTCTTTTTCCTCTAGGAACACACTGTCTTCACTCTGCTCTAGGAAGACACTGTCTTCACTCTGCATGAGGAACACACTGTCTTCACTCTGCTTTAGGAACACACTGTCTTTATTCTGCTCTAGGAACACACTGTCTTCACTCTGCTTCATACACATACACTGCAACTATGCGTTAGGAACACACTGTCTTCACTCTCCTCTAGGAAGACACTGTCTTCACTCTGCATTAGAAACACACTGTCTTCACTCTGATTTAGGAACACTGTCTTCACACTGCTCTAGGAACTCACTGTCTTCACTCTGCATTACGAACACACTGTCTTCACTCTGATCTAGGAACACACTGTCTTCACTCTGCTCCATGCACGTACTTCGCAACTCTGCTTTAGGAAGACACTGTCTGCACTCTGCGTTAGGAACACACTGTCTTCATTCTGCTCTAGGAACACACTGTCTTCACTCTGCATTAGGAACAAACAGTCTTCACTCTGCTCTAGGATCACACTGTCTTCAATCTGCTCCATGCATGTACACCGCAACTCTGCGTTAGGAACACACTGTCTTCACTCTGATTTAGGAACACTGTCTTCACTCTGCTCAAGGAACTCACTGTCTTCACTCTGCATTACGAACACACTGTCTTCACTCTTCTCTAGGAACACACTGTCTTCACTCTGCTCCATGCACTTACTTCGCAACTCTGCATTAGGAACGCACTGTCTTCACTCTGCGTTAGGAACACACAGTCTTCACTCTGCTCTAGGAACACACTGTCTTCACTCTGCATTAGAAACACACTGTCTTCACTCTGCTCTAGGAAAACACTGTCTTCACACTGCCTTAGGAACACTGTCTTCACTATGAGTTTGGGACACACTGTCTTCACACTGCTCTAGGAAGTCACTGTCTTCACTATGCATTAGGAACACACTGTCTTCACTATTAGTTAGGAACACACTGTCTTCACTCTGCTCTAGGAACACACTGTCTTCCCTCTGCCTTAGGAACACACTGTCTTCACTCTGCTCTAGGAACACACTCTCTTCCCTCTGTCTTAGGAACACACTGTCTTCACTCTGCTCTAGGAACACACTGTCTTCACTCTGCATTAGGAACAAACAGTCTTCACTCTGCTCTAGGAAAACACTGTCTTCAATCTGCTCCATGCATGTACACCGCAACTCTGCATTAGGAACAAACAGTCTTCACTCTGCTCTAGGAACAAACTGTCTTCACTCTGCATTCTGAACTCACTGTCTCCACTCTGCTCTAGGAACACACTGTCTTCACTCTGCCTTAGGAAAACACTGTCTTCACTATGCGATAGGATCACACAGTCTTCACTCTGCTCTAGGAAGACACTGTCTTCACTCTGCATTAGGAACACACTGTCTTCACTCTGAATTAGGAACACACTGTCTTTATTCTTCTCTAGGAACACACTGTCTACACTCTGCTCCATGCACATACACCGCAACTCTGCGTTAGGAACACACTGTCTTCACTCTGCATTAGGACCACACTCTCTTCATTCTGCCCTAGGAACACACTGTCTTCACTCTGCGTTAGGAAAACACTGTCTTCACTCTGATTTAGGAACACTGTCTTCACTCTGCTCTAGGAACTCTCTGTCTTCATTCTGCATTACGTACACATTGTCTTCACTCTGCTCTTCGAACACACTGTCTTCACTCTGATCCATGCACTTACTTCGCAACTCTGCCTTAGGAACACACTGTCTTCACTCTGCTTTAGGAACACACTGTCTTCACTCTGCTCTAGGAACACACTGTCTTCACTATGCATTAGGAACACACTGTCTTCCCTCTGCGATAGGAACACACTGTCTTCACTCTGCCCGAGGAACACACTGTCTTCACTATGCATTAGGAACACACTGTCTTCTCTCTGCATTAGGAACTCACTGTCACCACTCTGCTCTAGGAACACACTGTCTTCACTCTGCCTCAGGAACACACTGTTTTCACTATACGTTAGGAACACACTGTCTTCACTATAAGTTAGGAATACACTGTCTTCACTATGCTCTAGGAAGACACTGTATTCACTCTGCATTAGGAACACACTGTCTTCACTCTACATTAGGAACACACTGTCTTCACTCTTCTCTAGGAACACACTGTCTTCACTCTGCATTAGGAACACGCTGTCTTCACTCTGAATTAGGAACACACTGTCTTTATTCTGCTCTAGGAACACACTGTCTACACTCTGCTCCATGCACATACACCGCATATCTGCGTTAGGAACACACTGTCTTCACTCTGCATTAGGAACACACTGTCTTCACTCTGCTCTTGGAACACACCATCTTCATTATATATCAGGAACACACTGTCTTCACTCTGCGTTAGGAACACACTGTCTTCACTCTGATTTAGGAACACTGTCTTCACTCTGCTCTAGGAACTCACTGTCTTCACTCTGCATTACGAACACATTGTCTTCACTCTGCTCTTCGAACACACTATCTTCACTCAGATCCATGCACTTACTTCGCAACTCTGCCTTTGGAACACACTGTCTTCACTCTGCGTTAGGAACACACTTTCTTGACTCTGCTCTAGGAAGACAGTGTTTTCACTATGCATTAGGAACACACTGTCTTTATTCTGCTCTAGGAACACACTGTCTTCACTCTGCTTCATACACATACACTCCAACTATGCGTTAAGAACACACTGTCTTCACCCTCCTCTAGGAAGACACTGTCTTCACTCTGCATTAGAAACACACTGTGTTCACTCTGATTTAGGAACACTGTCTTCACACTGCTCTAGGAACTCACTGTCTTCACTCTGCATTACGAACACACTGTCTTCACTCTGATCTAGGAACACACTGTCTTCACTCTGCCTTAGGAAAACAATGTCGTCACTATGCGTTAGGATCACACTGTCTTCACTCTGCTCTAGGAAGACACTGTCTTCACTATGCGTTAGGAACACACTGTCTTCACTATACGTTAGGAACACACTGTCTTCACGCGGCTCTAGGAACACACTGTCTTCACTCTGCATTAGGAACACACTGTCTTCACTCTGAATTAGGAACACACTGTCTTTATTCTGCTCTAGGAACACAATGTCTACACTCTGCTCCTTGCACATACACCGCATATCTGCATTAGGAACACACAGTCTTCACTCTGCATTAGGAACACACTGTCTTCACTCTGCTCTAGGAACACACCGTCTTCACTATACGTTAGGAACACACTGTCTTCACTCTGCATTAGGAACACACTGTCTTCACTCTGATTTAGGAACACTGTCTTCACTCTGCTCTAGGAACTCACTGTCTTCACTATGCATTACGAACACATTGTCTTCACTCTGCTCTTCGAACACACTGTCTTCACTCTGATCCATGCACTTACTTAGCAACTCTGCCTTTGGAACACACTGTCTTCACTCTGCGTTAGGAACACACTGTCTTCACTCTGCTCTAGGAATACAGTGTCTTCACTATGCATTATGAACACACTGTCTTCACTATGCGTTAGGAACACACTGTCTTCACTCTGCTTGAGAACACACTGTCTTCACTATGCATTAGGAACACACTGTCTTCTCTCTCCATTAGGAACTCACTGTCACCACTCTGCTCTAGGAACACACTGTCTTCACTCTGCCTCAGGAACACACTGTTTTCACTATGCGTTAGGAACACACTGTCTTCACTATGAGTTAGGAACACACTGTCTTCACTCTGCTCTAGGAAGACACTGTATTCACTCTGCATTAGCAACACACTGTCTTCACTCTACATTAGGAACACACTGTCTTTATTCTGCTCTGGAACACACTGTCTTCAATCTGCTACATGCACATACACCGCAACTCTGCGTTAGGAAAACACTGTCTTCACTCTGCTCTAGGAACACACTGTCTTCACTCTGCATTAGGAACACACTGTCTTCACTCTTCTCTAGGAACACACTGTCTTTACTCTGCATTAGGAACACATTGTCTTCACTCTGCATTAGGAACACACTGTCTTCACTCTGCTCTAGGAGCACACTGTTTTCTTTCTCCTCTAGGAACACACTGTCTTCACTCTGCTCTAGGAAGACACTGTCTTCACCCTGCATTAGGAACACACTGTCTTCACTCTGCATTAGGATCACACTGTCTTCACTCTGCCTTAGGAACACACTGTCTTCACTCTGATTAGGAACACTGTCTTCACTCTGCTCTAGGAACTCACTGTCTTCACTCTGCATTACGAACACATTGTCTTCACTCTGCTCTAGGAACACACTGTATTCTTTTTCCTCTAGGAACACACTGTCTTCACTCTGCTCTAGGAAGACACTGTCTTCACTCTTCATGAGGAACACACTGTCTTTACTCTGCATTAGGAACACACTGTCTTTATTCTGCTCTAGGAACACACTGTCTTCACTCTGCTTCATACACATACACTGCAACTATGCGTTAGGAACACACTGTCTTCACTCTCCTCTAGGAAGACACTGTCTTCACTCTGCATTAGAAACACACTGTTTTCACTCTGATTTAGGAACACTGTCTTCACTCTGCTCTAGGAACACACTGTCTTCACTCTGCATTACGAACACACTGTCTTCACTCTGATCTAGGAACACACTGTCTTCACTCTGCTCCATGCACTTACTTCGCAACTCTGCTTTAGGAAGACACTGTCTGCACTCTGCGTTAGGAACATACTGTCTTCATTCTGCTCTAGGAACACACTGTCTTCAATCTGCTCCATTCATGTACACCGCAACTCTGTCTTCACTCTGCATTAGGAACACACTGTCTTCACTCTGATTTAGGAACACTGTCTTCACTCTGCTCTAGGAACTCACTGTCTTCACTCTGCAGTACGAACACACTGTCTTCAATCTGCTCCATGCATGTACACCGCAACTCTGTCTTCACTCTGCATTAGGAACACACTGTCTTCACTCTGATTTAGGAACACTGTCTTCACTCTGCTCTAGGAACTCACTGTCTTCACTCTGCAATACGAACACACTGTCTTCACTCTGCTCTAGGACACACTGTCTTCACTCTGCTCCATGCACTTACTTCGCAACTCTGCATTAGGAACGCACTGTCTTCACTATGCGTTAGGAACACACAGTCTTCACTCTGCTCTAGGAACACACTGTCTTCACTCTGCATTAGAAACACACTGTCTTCACTCTGCTCTAGGAAAACACTGTCTTCACTCTGCCTTAGGAACACACTGTCTTCACTCTGCTCTAGGAACACACTGTTCACTCTGCATTAGGAACATACTGTCTTCACTCTGCTCTAAGAACAAACTGTCTTCACTCAGCTCCATGCACATAAACCGCAACTATGCGTTAGGAAAACACTGTCTTCACTCTGCTCTAGGAACACACTGTCTTCACTCTGCTCTAGGAACACAGTGTCTTCACTCTGCCCCATGCACGTACACCGCAACTCTGCGTTAGGAACACACTTCACACTGTCTTCACTCTGCATTAGGAACACACTTTCTCCACTCTGCTCTAGAAACACACTGTCTTCACACCGCCTTAGGAACACACTGACTTCACTATGCGTTAGGAACACACTGTCTTCACTCTGGTATAGGAAGACACTCTCTTCACTATGCATTAGGAACACACTGTCTTCACTCTGCTCTAGGAACACAGTGTCTTCACTCTGCCCCATGCACATACACCGCAACTCTGTGTTAGGAACACACTGTCTTCACTCTGCTCTAGGAACACACTGTCTTCACTCTGCCTTAGGAACACTCTGTCTTCACTCAGCTCTAGGAACACACTGTTTAGTCTGCATTAGGAACACACTGTTCACTCTGCTCTAGGAACACACTGTCTTCACTCAGCTCCATGCACATACACCGCAACTTTGCGTTAGGAACACAGTGTCTTCACTCTGCTATAGGAACACACTGTCTTCACTCTGCTCTAGGAACACACTGTCTTCACTGTGCGTTAGGAACACACTGTCTTCACTGTGCGTTAGGAACACACTGTCTTCACTCTGCTCTAGGAACACACTGTCTTCACTATGCGTTAGAAGCATACGGTCTTCACTATGCGTTAGGTACACACTGTCTTCACTATGCGTTAGGAACACACTGACTTCACTCTGCCTTAGGAACACACTGTCTTCACTCTGCTTCATGCACATACACCGCTACTCTGTGTTAGGAACACATTATCTTCGCTATGCGTTAGGAAAAAACTGTCTTCATTCTGCTGTAGGAACACACTGTTTTCACTATGCGATAGGAACATACTGGTTTCACTCTGCTCTAGGAACAGTCTGTCTTCACTCTGCTCCATGCACATACACCGCAACTCTGCGTTAGGAACATACTGTCTTCACTACGCGTTAGGAAGATACTGTTTCACTATGTGTTAGGAACACACTGTCTTCACTATGCGTTAGGAACACACTGTCTTCACTCTGCTCTAGGAAGACACTGTCTTCGCTCAGCTCCATGCACATACATAGCAGCTCTGCCTTAGGAACACACTGTGTCATTATGCGATAGGAACACACTGTTTTCACTCTGCTCTAGGAAGACACTGTCTTCACTCTGCTCCATGCACATACACCGCAACTCTGTGTTAGGAACACACTGTCTTCACTCTGCTCTAGGAACACACTATCTTCACTCTGCCTTAGGAACACTCTGTCTTCACTCTGCTCTAGGAACACACTGTTTAGTCTGCATTAGGAACACACTGTCTTCACTCTGCTCTAGGAACACACTGTCTTCACTCAGCTCCATGCACATACACCGCAACTTTGCGTTAGGAACACAGTGTCTTCACTCTGCTATAGGAACACACTGTCTTCACTCTGCTCTAGGAACACACTGTCTTCACTGTGCGTTAGGAACACACTGTCTTCACTGTGCGTTAGGAACACACTGTCTTCACTCTGCTCTAGGAACACACTGTCTTCACTCTGCTCTAGGAACGCACTATCTTCACTCTGCCTTAGGAACAAACTGTCTTCATTCTGCTGTAGGAACACACTGTTTTCACTATGCGATAGGAACATACTGGTTTCACTCTGCTCTAGGAACATTCTGTCTTCACTCTGCTCCATGCACATACACCGCAACTCTGCGTTAGGAACACACTGTCTTCACTACGCGTTAGGAAGATACTGTTTCACTATGTGTTAGGAACACACTGTCTTCACTATGCGTTAGGAACACACTGTCTTCACTCTGCTCTAGGAAGACACTGACTTCGCTCAGCTCCATGCACATACATAGCAGCTCTGCCTTAGGAACACACTGTGTCATTATGCGATAGGAACACACTGTTTTCACTCTGCTCTAGGAAGACACTGTCTTCACTCTGCTCCATGCACATACACCGCAACTCTGTGTTAGGAACACACTGTCTTCACTCTGTTCTAGGAACACACTGTCTTCACTCTGCCTTAGGAACACTCTGTCTTCACTCAGCTCTAGGAACACACTGTTTAGTCTGCATTAGGAACACACTGTCTTCACTCTGCTCTAGGAACACACTGTCTTCACTCAGCTCCATGCACATACACCGCAACTTTGCGTTAGGAACACACTGTCTTCACTCTGCTCTAGGAACACACTGTCTTCACTCTGCTCTAGGAACACACTGTATTCACTGTGCGTTAGGAACACACTGTCTTCACTCTGCGTTAGGAACATACTGTCTTCACTCTGCTGTAGGAACACACTGTCTTCAATCTGCTCTAGGAACACACTGTCTTCACTCTGCTCTAGGAACACACTGTCTTCACTCTGCGTTAGGAACATACTGTCTTCACTCTGCTGTAGGAACACACTGTCTTCACTCTGCTCCATTCACATACACCACAACTCTGCGTTAATACACACTGTCTTCACTCTGCTCTAGGAACACACTGTCTTCACTCTGCGTTAGGAACACACTGTCTTCACTCTGCTCTAGGAAAACACTGTCTTCACTCTGCTCCATGCACATACACCGCAACTCTGCGTTAGGAGAACACTGTCTTCACTATTCGTTAGGAACATACTGTTTTCACTATGTGTTAGGAACACACTGTCTTCCCTATACTTTAGGAACACACTGTCCTCACTCTGCATAGGAACACACGGTCTTCACTGTGCATTAGGAACACACTGTCTTCATTCTGCTCTAGGAACACACTGTCTTCACTCTGCTGTAGGAACATACTGTCTTCCCTCTGCTCTAGGAACACAGTGTCTTCTAACTACTCCATGCACGTACAAGGCAACTCTTCGTTAGGAAAGCACTGTCTTCACTCTGCGTTAGGAACAAACTCTCTTCACTCTGCTCTAGGAACACACTGTCTTCACTCTGCCTTAGGAACACACTGTCTTCACTCTGCTCTAGGAACACACTGTCTTCACTCTGCCTTAGGAACACACTGTCTTCACTCTGCTCTAAGAACAAACTGTCTTCACTCAGCTCCATGCACATAAACCGCAACTCTGCGTTAGGAAAACACTGTCTTCACTCTGCTCTAGGAACACACTGTCTTCACTCTGCTCCATGCACATACACAGCAACTCTGCGTTAGGAACACACTGTCTTCACTCTGCTCTCGGAACACACTGTCTTCACTCTGCTTTAGGAACACACTGTCTTCACTCTGCTCTAGGAACACACTGTCTTCACTCTGCTCCATGCACGTACACCACAACCCTGCGTTAGGAACACACTGTCTTTACTCTGCTCTAACAACACACTATCTTCACTATGCATTAGGAACACACTCTCTTCACTCTGCATTAGGAACTCACTGTTTCCACTCTGCTCTAGGAACGCACTGTCTTCACTATGCCTTAGGAACACACTGTCTTCACTATGCGTTAGGAACACACTGTCTTCCCTCTGCTCTAGTAAGACACTGTCTTCACTATGCCTTAGGAACACACTGTCTTCACTATATGTTAGGAACACAATGTCTTCACTCTGCTCTAGGAAGACACTGTCTTCACTCTGCTCTAGGAACACATTGTCTTCAATCTGCTCCATGCACGTACACCGCAACTCTGCGTTAGGAACACACTGCACACTCTCTTCACTCTGCATTAGGAACACATTGTCTCCACTCTGCTCTAGAAACACACTGTCTTCACACCGCCTTAGGAACACACTGTCTTCACTATGCGTTAGGAACACACTGTCTTCACTCTGCTATAGGAAGACACTCTCTTCACTATGCATTAGGAACACACTGTCTTCACTCTGCTCTAGGAACACACTGTCTTCACTATGCTTTAGAAACATACTGTCTTCACTATGCGTTAGGTACACACTGTCTTCACTATGCGTTAGGAACACACAGTCTTCACTCTGCTCTAGGATCACACTGTCTTAATTCTGCATTAGGAACACACTGACTTCACTCTGCATTAGGAACACACTGTCTTCCCTCTGCTTCATGCACATACACCGCTACTCTGCGTTAGGAACACACTGTCTTCACTCTGCGTTAGGAACAAACTGTTTTCATTCTGCTCTAGGAACACACAGTTTTCACTATGCGATAGGAACATACTGTTTTCACTCTGCTCTAGGAACACACTGTTTCACTCTGCTCCATGCATATACACCGCAACTCTGTGTTAGGAACACACTGTCTTCACTACGCATTAGGAACATACTGTTTCACTATGTGTTAGGAACAAACTGTCTTCACTATGCGTTAGGAACACATTGTCTTCACTCTGCTCTAGGAAGACACTGTCTTCGCTCTGCTTTAGTAACTCACTGTCTTCACTCTGCCTTAGGAACACACTGTCTTCACTCTGCTCTAGGAACACACTGTTTAGTCTGCATTAGGAACACACTGTCTTCACTCTGCTCTAGGAACACACTGTCTTCACTCAGCTCCATGCACATACACCGCAACTTTGCGTTAGGAACACAGTGTCTTCACTCTGCTCTAGGAACACACTGTCTTCACTCTGCTCTAGGAACACACTGTCTTCACTGTTTGTTATGAACACACTGTCTTCACTGTGCGTTAGGAACACACTGTCTTCACTCTGCTCTAGGAACACACTGTGTTCACTCTGCGTTAGGAACATACTGTCTTCACTCTGCTGTAGGAACACACAGTCTTCACTCTGCTCCATTCACATACACCACAACTCTGCATTAATACACACTGTCTTCACTCTGCTCTAGGAACACACTGTCTTCACTCTGCATTAGGAACACACTGTCTTCACTCTTCAATAGGAACACACTTTCATCATTCTGCATTAGGAACACACTGTCTTCACTCTGCATTAGGAACACACTGTCATCATTCTGCATTAGGAACACACTGTCTTCACTCTGCTCTAGGAATACAGTGTCTTCACTCTGCTCCATGCACATACACCGCAACTCTGCGTTAGGAACACTGTCTTCACTATGCGTTAGGAACATACTGTCTTCACTATGAGTTAGGAACACACTGTCTTCACTATTCGTTAGGACCACACTGCCTTCACTGTGTGTTAGGAACACACTGTCTTCACTCTGCATTAGGAACACACTGTCTTCACTCTGCGTTCGGAACAAACTGTCTTCAGTCTGCACTATGAACACACTGTCTTCACTCTGCTACTTGCACATACACCGCAACTTAGCGTAAGGAACACACTGTCTTCACTCTGCGTTAGGAACATACTGACTTTACTCTGCTTAAGTTAGGAACTCACTGTCTTCACTCTGAATTAGGAACACACTGTCTTCACTCTGCTCTAGGAACACACTGTCTTCACTCTGTTCCATGCACATACTTCGCAACTCTGCGTTAGGAACACACTGTCTCCACTCTGCTTCATGCACATAAACCACAACTCTGCGTTAGGGACACACTGTCTTCACTCTGCTTCATGCACATAAACCACAACTCTGCGTTAGAGACACACTGTCTTCACTCTGCATTAGGAACACACTGTCTTCACTCTGCATTAGGAACACACTGACTTCACTCTGCATTAGGAACACACTGTCTTCACTCTGCTCTAGGAACACACGGTCTTCCCTCTGCTCCATGCACATACAGCGCAACTCTGCGTTAGGAACACACTGTCTTCACTCTGCATAGGAACACACTTTCTTCACTGTGCATTAGGACCACACTGTCTTCATTCTGCTCTAGAAACACACTGTCTTCACTCTGCTGTAGGAACATACTGTCTTCAGTCTGCTCTAGGAACACACTGTCTTCAATCTGCTCCATGCTTGTACACATCAACTCTGCGTTAGGAACGCACTGTATTCACTCTACTTTAGGAACATACTGTCTTCACTCTGTTCTAGGAACACACTGTCTTCAATCTGCTCCATGCACGTACACCGCAACTCTGCGTTAGGAACACAATGTCTTCACTCTGCTCTAGGAACACACTGTCTTCACTCTGCATTAGGAACACACTGTCTCCACTCTGCTCTAGAAACACACTGTCTTCACTCTGCATTAGAAACACACTGTCTCCACTCTGCTCTAGAAACACACTGTCTTCACTCCGACTTAGGAACACACTGTCTTCACTATGTGTTAGGAACACACTGTCTTCACTCTGCTATAGAAAGACACTCGCTTCACTATGCATTAGGAACACACTGTCTTCACTCTGCTCTAGGAACACACTGTCTTCACTATGCGTTAGAAACGTACTTTCTTCACTATGTGTTAGGTACACACTTTCGTCACTATGCGTTAGGAACACACTGACTTCACTCTGCATTAGGAACACACTGTCTTCACTCTGCTTCATGCACATACACCACTACTCGGCGTTAGGAACACACTGTCTTCACTCTGCGTTAGGAACAAACTGTCTTCATTCTGCTGTAGGAAAACACTGTTTTCACTATGCAATAGGAACATACTGGTTTCACTCTGCTCTAGGAACATTCTGTCTTCAATCTGCTCCATGCACATACACCGCAACTCTGCGTTAGGCACACACTGTCTTCACTACGCGTTAGGAAGATACTGTTTCACTATGTGTTAGGAACACACTGTCTTCACTATGCGTTAGGAACACACTGTCTTCACTCTGCTCTAGGAAGACACTGTCTTCACGCAGCTCCATGCACATACAGCGCAGCTCTGCCTTAGGAACACACTGTGTCACTATGCGATAGGAACACACTGTTTTCACTCTGCTCTAGGAAGACACTGTCTTCACTCTGCTCCATGCACATACACCACAACTCTGTGTTAGGAACGCACTGTCTTCACTCTGCTCTAGGAACACACTGTCTTCACTCTGCCTTAGGAACACACTGTCTTCACTCTGCTCTAGGAACACACTGTTTAGTCTGCATTAGGAACACACTGTCTTCACTCTGCTCTAGGAACACACTGTCTTCACTCTGCTCTAGGAACACACTGTCTTCACTCAGCTCCATGCACATACACAGCAACTTTGCCTTAGGAACACAGTGTCTTCACTCTGCTCTAGGAACACACTGTCTTCACTCTGCTCTAGGAACACACTGTCTTCACTGTGCGTTATGAACACACTGTCTTCACTGTGCGTTAGGAACACACTGTCTTCACTCTGCTCTAGGAACACACTGTCTTCACTCTGCTCTAGGAACACACTGTCTTCACTCTGCGTTAGGAACATACTGTCTTCACTCTGCTGTAGGAACACACAGTCTTCACTCTGCTCCATTCACATACACCACAACTCTGCGTTAATACACACTGTCTTCACTCTGCTCTAAGAACACACTGTCTTCACTCTGCATTAGGAACACACTGTCTTCACTCTTCAATAGGAACACACTTTCATCATTCTGCATTAGGTACACACTGTCTTCACTCTGCATTAGGAACACACTGTAGTAATATGGGAGCGGCGGCAGGGCTGCGTCCCCAAAACCCCCAACCGCCTGCTCCTGCCCGGCTCGGCTAGCTTATGCCCCAAATAATTACACGGACACTGTATTCTTTTAAACACTGCTCTGGCCCATTTCTAATCATCTGTGTAGCGCCCCTAGGTGCGCTTACCGGGAATATTCTAGCCTAAGTCCATCCTGGGTCGGAGCTGGGGCATGGCGTGCGTCTTCCCTGGAGCGGGTAGCATGGCGTCTCTCCTGCGTCTGCTCTGGAGAGGAGAGCTGCGGAGTCTGACCTCACTTCCTCTTCCTCCCAGCCTTCCCTTCTGTTTACTCCACCCACCTAAGGGTGGGCCTATCAAATGGGCCTAGCAGTTTCTTTATTGCTTAAACAATGAAATCAACAGATTGATATATGACACTCCCACATCACTTCCCCTTTTTCTGTTTAAACAAAAAAAGGAAGGCTTTAACCTTAACATAGCAAAATTACATATAACAAAACAGTTATCAAGTAAAAGTTACATCAGAAACATTTATACATATAACAAAATTGACCGTAAATCTCTATCAATAAAGCAAAATCTATACTAATGCAAATTATTCATACCTATATCATATCCCCCTTTAAATGTAAAAGAACATTTATAAACCATATTTTGGGAACATGGGCGCAGTTTTTTCTCTCCAAACTGCTTCCTGCTGAATGGGGGCGTCGTTAATTAGGTCTTTCATGGTATAACCTGTGTGCCAGGGTCATCTCAGTTGTCAGTTGAGCAAAGCAATTTTCTGAAGATGTTCACAGCAAACCTTCAGAAGGTCGTGTTCCATCATACCAAATCGGAATAGAAGAAATGAACAGGGTCTCATCCTCTGTGAAAACAAAAGAAGACTCTCTCCAAAGCATCATATCCTTAGACCCAAATTCTGAAATAGTAATACCCTTATATCCATTCTGGTTTAGCTTGGCAGCCCATGTAATGTAATGTCTCTCTGTACTTAGCTCCTTCACAGTCAAAAATTTTAAAGAAAACACAATGTACATAATCCAGATTCTCTGTGAATTTTCCATCTTTACGCGGCTTATTTTTATTTATATCTATAACTATCTGTACTCTGTCTCTTTAAAGACTTTACTTTTACTTTTTTCTTTTTAAACCATTAACTTTATTCTCTATATTTTTTTTTTCTCTCTCCCAAGCCTACGTACATTCATCCAACAGTGTGACTCACTTAGTGGTCTGAATCTGTCCTATTGTGAATCTGCAATTTTTTACTATCCAGGAGCACTTTTGATTTGCACCTTTAAATCATTAGGCGCTTAAGAATCTAAGCTGAGACATTCCTAAGTTAACTTTTTGCTTTTTGAGCGTATATCTGTGGACCAGGCTGTCTTTGAACTCTCAGAGATCCGCCTGTCTCTGCCTCCCAGGCATTGGGATTAAAGGTGTTTGCTACTACACCTTGAATTCACAGAGATCTGTTCGTCTCTGCCTTCTAGGCACTGGGATTAAAGGTGTGTACACACAACAACTCTCTTCCTTTTTTTGTTTTTTGCTTTAAGAACTTCAACTTTCAGCTTGCATATATTTTTAACACATTTTAAACCATTCAGAAATTTTCTCTGTCTTTGAATCTCTCTTTACTGTATATCTCTCTTTTTCTGACCACAAGAGCCTTTAATTTACCAAGCAATATCAGTAGGACTAAAGGCGTGGCTTTGACGGCTGGATCCTTAGCTTTCCAGCCTCATGGCTGAGGTACTGGCTGTAGCCATGTTTATAGCATTTCAAGGTCCCTGCCAGCCAGCAAGCTACAACAGACAACACTCAAGTCCTCTCTCTGTAGCCGGCCCTCCTGCCTCAAACAGTCAGAGTTTTCCCTGGCAGGATGGCCCAGAAAGCTGGCATTTTTAAACGCGCAGCTTTTTTCCTGCTATGGCTGAAAACCGAAAAGCATGTGTTCAGCTTTTCGTCAACACCGTTTAAGTGTTTCGTGGCAGGACCTCTTAATGAGCTGCAGGCTTTGCAGCTAAAGCTGAGTCAGGAAGCCTCTTAGGGCTACCAGGTAGGAGCAGCACTCAGCACTTTAATTCTGAGACTGAGCGTGCAGCACAGAAATTCTTTTCATCCAAGTAACATCCAAATCTGACACGCAGAGCACTACGCAGTCTGAAAACACATCTCTGTATGGCAGCAGGAATCCGCCATGCTCTTCCGCCTGCCTAAGCCTGATTCTGCCTTCTGCCCAGGAGCAGGCAGGGAGCTCTGAGTCATCGTCAAGGTCTCAGAGCACTCTCCTTCAGATCCCAAGCGGGAACACAAACATAAAGCCAGAGTTTGCACTGGCGGCACAGCCCCAGGAAGCCACGCTTTGAAATGACACAGCGTTTTTTCTGCTACTGTTGCCGAATCAGGAAATCTCTCTACATCACGCCACCAACAAACAGCAAAAATCTGTGTTAAACTCTCTCTCCCTTATTTTTAAGCCTTTTCAGATTTTTTAAGTGGGTTTAGTTAGCCACACGTCTGGGCGTCATTTGTAGTAATATGGGAGCGGCGGCAGGGCTGCGTCCCCAAAACCCCCAACCGCCTGCTCCTGCCCGGCTCGGCTAGCTTATGCCCCAAATAATTACACGGACACTGTATTCTTTTAAACACTGCTCTGGCCCATTTCTAATCATCTGTGTAGCGCCCCTAGGTGCGCTTACCGGGAATATTCTAGCCTAAGTCCATCCTGGGTCGGAGCTGGGGCATGGCGTGCATCTTCCCTGGAGCGGGTAGCATGGCGTCTCTCCTGCATCTGCTCTGGAGAGGAGAGCTGCGGAGTCTGACCTCACTTCCTCTTCCTCCCAGCCTTCCCTTCTGTTTACTCCACCCACCTAAGGGTGGGCCTATCAAATGGGCCTAGCAGTTTCTTTATTGCTTAAACAATGAAATCAACAGATTGATATATGACACTCCCACATCAACACACTGTCATCATTCTGCATTAGGAACACACTGTCTTCACTCTGCTCTAGGAATACAGTGTCTTCACTCTACTCCATGCACATACACTGCAACTCTGCGTTAGGAACACACTGTCTTCACTATGCGTTAGGAAGATAATGTTTCACTATGTGTTAGGGACACACTGTCTTCACTATGCATTAAGAACACACTGTCTTCATTCTGCTCTAGGAAGACACTCTCTTCGCTCAGCTCCATGCACATACACCGTAGCTCTGCGTTAGGAACACACTGTCTTCACTCTACTCTAGGAACACACTGTCTTCACTCTGCTCTAGGAACACACAGTCTTCACTCTGCTCCATGCACATACACCGCAACTCTGCGTTAGGAACACACTGTCTTCACTCTGCTCTAGGAACACACTGTCTTCACTGTGTTCCATGCACATACCCAGAAACTCTTTGTTAGTAACACACTGTCTTCACTCCTCTGTAGGAACATACTGTGTTAACTTTGCATTAGGAACACACTCTCTTCACTCTGCTCTAGGAACACACTGTCTTCACTCTGCTCCATGCACATAAACCGCAAGTCTGCGTTAGGAACACACTGTCTTCACTCTGCGTTAGGAAAAAACTGTCTTCATTCTGCTCTAGGAACACACAGTCTTCACTCTGCATTAGAGACACACTCTCTTCACTCTGCTGTAGTAACACACTGTCTTCACTCTGCGTTAGGAACACACTGTCTTCACACTGCTCTAGGAACACACTGTCTTCACTCTGCTCCATGGACATACACCGCAACTCTGCTTAAGGAACACACTGTATTCACTCTGCTCTAGGAACACACTGTCTTCACTCTGCATTAGGAACACACTGTCTTCACTCTGCTCTAGGAACACACTATCTTCACTCTGCTCCATGCACATTCACCGCAACTCTGCATTAGGAACACACTGTCTTCACTCTGCTCTAGGAACACACAGTCTTCACTCTGCTCCATGCACATACACCGCAACTCTGCGTTAGGAACACACTGTCTTCACTCTGCTCTAGGAACACACTGTCTTCACTGCGTTCCATGCACATACCCAGCAACTCTTTGTTAGTAACACACTGTCTTCACTCCTCTGTAGGAACATACTGTGTTAACTTTGCATTAGGAAAACACTCTCTTCACTCTGCTCTAGGAACACACTGTCTTCACTCTGCTCCATGCACATAAACCGCAAGTCTGCGTTAGCGACACACTGTCTTCACTCTGCGTTAGGAAAAAACTGTCTTCATTCTGCTCTAGGAACACACTGTCTTCACTCTGCATTAGAGACACACTCTCTTCACTCTGCTGTAGTAACACACTGTCTTCACTCTGCGTTAGGAACACACTGTCTTCACACTGCTCTAGGAACACACTGTCTTCACTCTGCTCCATGGACATACACCGCAACTCTGCGTAAGGAACACACTGTCTTCACTATGCGTTAGGAACATACTGTCTTCACTATGAGTTAGGAACACACTGTCTTCACCTTTCGTTAGGACCACACTGCCTTCACTATGCGTTAGGAACACATTGTCTTCACTCTGCATTAGGAACACACTGTCTTCACTCTGCGTTCGGAACAAACTGTCTTCAGTCTGCACTATGAACACACTGTCTTCACTCTGCTACTTGCACATACACCGCAACTCTGCGTAAGGAACACACTGTCTTCACTCTGCGTTAGGAACATACTGACTTCACTCTGCTTAAGTTAGGAACTCACTGTCTTCACTCTGAATTAGGAACACACTGTCTTCACTCTGCTCTAGGAACACACTGTCTTCACTCTGTTCCATGCACATACTTCGCATCTCTGCGTTAGGAACGCACTGTCTCCACTCTGCTTCATGCACATAAACCACAACTCTGCGTTAGGGACACACTGTCTTCACTCTGCTTCATGCACATAAACCACAACTCTGCGTTAGGGACACACTGTCTTCACTCTGCATTAGGAACACACTGTCTTCACTCTGCATTAGGAACACACTGACTTCACTCTGCATTAGGAACACACTGTCTTCACTCTGCTCTAGGAACACACGGTCTTCCCTCTGCTCCATGCACATACACCGCAACTCTGTGTTAGGAACACACTGTCTTCACTCTGCATAGGAACACACTTTCTTCACTGTGCATTAGGACCACACTGTCTTCATTCTGCTCTAGAAACACACTGTCTTCACTATGCTGTAGGAACATACTGTCTTCACTCTGCTCTAGGAACACACTGTCTTCAATCTGCTCCATGCTTGTACACATCAACTCTGCGTTAGGAACGCACTGTATTCACTCTACTTTAGGAACATACTGTCTTCACTCTGCTCTAGGAACACACTGTCTTCAATCTGCTCCATGCACGTACAGCGCAACTCTGCGTTAGGAACACAATGTCTTCACTCTGCTCTAGGAACACACTGTCTTCACTCTGCATTAGGAACACACTGTCTCCACTCTGCCTTAGAAACACACTGTCTTCACTCTGCATTAGGAACACACTGTCTCCACTCTGCTCTAGAAACACACTGTCTTCACTCCGACTTAGGAACACACTGTCTTCACTATGTGTTAGGAACACACTGTCTTCACTCTGCTATAGAAAGACACTCGCTTCACTATGCATTAGGAACACACTGTCTTCACTCTGCTCTAGGAACACACTGTCTTCACTATGCGTTAGAAACATACTTTCTTCACTATGTGTTAGGTACACACTTTCGTCACTATGCGTTAGGAACACACTGACTTCACTCTGCATTAGGAACACACTGTCTTCACTCTGCTTCATGCACATACACCGCTACTCTGCGTTAGGAACACACTGTCTTCACTCTGCGTTATGAACAAACTGTCTTCATTCTGCTGTAGGAACACTCTTTTCACTATGCATTAGGAACACACTGTCTTCACTCTGCATTAGGAACACACTGTCTTCACTCTGCTCCATGCACATAAACCGCAAGTCTGCGTTAGCGACACACTGTCTTCACTCTGCGTTAGGAAAAAACTGTCTTCATTCTGCTCTAGGAACACACTGTCTTCACTCTGCATTAGAGACACACTCTCTTCACTCTGCTGTAGTAACACACTGTCTTCACTCTGCGTTAGGAACACACTGTCTTCACACTGCTCTAGGAACACACTGTCTTCACTCTGCTCCATGGACATACACCGCAACTCTGCGTAAGGAACACACTGTCTTCACTATGCGTTAGGAACATACTGTCTTCACTATGAGTTAGGAACACACTGTCTTCACCTTTCGTTAGGACCACACTGCCTTCACTATGCGTTAGGAACACATTGTCTTCACTCTGCATTAGGAACACACTGTCTTCACTCTGCGTTCGGAACAAACTGTCTTCAGTCTGCACTATGAACACACTGTCTTCACTCTGCTACTTGCACATACACCGCAACTCTGCGTAAGGAACACACTGTCTTCACTCTGCGTTAGGAACATACTGACTTCACTCTGCTTAAGTTAGGAACTCACTGTCTTCACTCTGAATTAGGAACACACTGTCTTCACTCTGCTCTAGGAACACACTGTCTTCACTCTGTTCCATGCACATACTTCGCATCTCTGCGTTAGGAACGCACTGTCTCCACTCTGCTTCATGCACATAAACCACAACTCTGCGTTAGGGACACACTGTCTTCACTCTGCTTCATGCACATAAACCACAACTCTGCGTTAGGGACACACTGTCTTCACTCTGCATTAGGAACACACTGTCTTCACTCTGCATTAGGAACACACTGACTTCACTCTGCATTAGGAACACACTGTCTTCACTCTGCTCTAGGAACACACGGTCTTCCCTCTGCTCCATGCACATACACCGCAACTCTGTGTTAGGAACACACTGTCTTCACTCTGCATAGGAACACACTTTCTTCACTGTGCATTAGGACCACACTGTCTTCATTCTGCTCTAGAAACACACTGTCTTCACTATGCTGTAGGAACATACTGTCTTCACTCTGCTCTAGGAACACACTGTCTTCAATCTGCTCCATGCTTGTACACATCAACTCTGCGTTAGGAACGCACTGTATTCACTCTACTTTAGGAACATACTGTCTTCACTCTGCTCTAGGAACACACTGTCTTCAATCTGCTCCATGCACGTACAGCGCAACTCTGCGTTAGGAACACAATGTCTTCACTCTGCTCTAGGAACACACTGTCTTCACTCTGCATTAGGAACACACTGTCTCCACTCTGCCTTAGAAACACACTGTCTTCACTCTGCATTAGGAACACACTGTCTCCACTCTGCTCTAGAAACACACTGTCTTCACTCCGACTTAGGAACACACTGTCTTCACTATGTGTTAGGAACACACTGTCTTCACTCTGCTATAGAAAGACACTCGCTTCACTATGCATTAGGAACACACTGTCTTCACTCTGCTCTAGGAACACACTGTCTTCACTATGCGTTAGAAACATACTTTCTTCACTATGTGTTAGGTACACACTTTCGTCACTATGCGTTAGGAACACACTGACTTCACTCTGCATTAGGAACACACTGTCTTCACTCTGCTTCATGCACATACACCGCTACTCTGCGTTAGGAACACACTGTCTTCACTCTGCGTTATGAACAAACTGTCTTCATTCTGCTGTAGGAACACTCTTTTCACTATGCATTAGGAACACACTGTCTTCACTCTGCATTAGGAACACACTGTCTTCACTCTGCTCTAGGAACACACTATCTTCACTCTGCTCCATGCACATTCACCGCAACTCTGCATTAGGAACACACTGTCTTCACTATGCGTTAGGAACATACTGTCTTCACTATGAGTTAGGAACACACTCTTCACTATTCGTTAGGACCACACTTCCTTCACTATGCGTTAGGAACACACTGTCTTCACTCTGCATTAGGAACACACTGTCTTCACTCTGCGTTCGGAACACACTGTCTTCACTCTGCTCTAGGAACACACTGTCTTCACTCTGTTCCATGCACATACTTCGCAACTCTGCGTTGGGAACGCACTGTCTCCACTCTGCTTCATGCACATAAACCACAACTCTGCGTTAGGGACACACTGTCTTCACTCTGCTTCATGCACATAAACCACAACTCTGCGTTAGGGACACACTGTCTTCACTCTGCATTAGGAACACACTGTCTTCACTCTGCATTAGGAACACACTGACTTCACTCTGCATTAGGAACACACTGTCTTCACTCTGCTCTAGGAACACACGGTCTTCCCTCTGCTCCATGCACATACACCGCAACTCTGCGTTAGGAACACACTGTCTTACTCTGAGTTAGGAACAAACTGCCTTCATTCTGCTGTAGGAACACACTGTTTTCACTATGCAATAGGAACATACTGGTTTCACTCTGCTCTAGGAACATTCTGTCTTCAATCTGCTCCATGCACATACACCGCAACTCTGCGTTAGGCACACACTGTCTTCACTACGCGTTAGGAAGATACTGTTTCACCATGTGTTAGGAACACACTGTCTTCACTCTGCTCTAGGAAGACACTGTCTTCATGCAGCTCCATGCACATACAGCGCAGCTCTGCCTTAGGATCACTCTGTGTGACTATGCGATAGAAACACACTGTTTTCACTCTGCTCTAGGAACACACTGTCTTTACTCTGCTCGATGCACATACACCGCAACTCTGTGTTAGGAACACACTGTCTTCACTCTGCTCTAGGAACACACTGTCTTCACTCTGCCTTAGGAACACACTGTCTTCACTCTGCTCTAGGAACACACTGTTTAGTCTGCATTAGGAACACACTGTCTTCACTCTGCTCTAGGAACACACTGTCTTCACTCTGCTCTAGGAACACACTGTCTTCACTCTGCTCTAGGAACACACTGTCTTCACTGTGCGTTATGAGAACACTGTCTTCACTGTGCGTTAGGAACACACTGTCTTCACTCTGCACTAGGAACACACTGTCTTCACTCTGCTCTAGGAACACACTGTCTTCACTCTGCGTTAGGAACATACTGTCTTCACTCTGCTGTAGGAACACACAGTCCTCACTCTGCTCCATTCACATACACCACAACTCTGCGTTAATACACACTGTCTTCACTCTGCTCTAGGAACACACTGTCTTCACTCTGCATTAGGAACACACTGTCTTCACTCTTCAATAGGAACACACTTTCATCATTCTGCATTAGGAACACACTGTCTTCACTCTGCATTAGGAACACACTGTCATCATTCTGCATTAGGAACACACTGTCTTCACTCTGCTCTAGGAATACAGTGTCTTCACTCTGCTCCATGCACATACACCGCAACTCTGCGTTAGGAAAACACTGTCTTCACTATGCGTTAGGAAGATACTGTTTCACTATGTGTTAGGGACACACTGTCTTCACTATGCATTAAGAACACACTGTCTTCACTCTGCTCTAGGAACACACTGTCTTCACTGTGTTCCATGCACATACCCAGCAACTCTTTGTTAGTAACACACTGTCTTCACTCCTCTGCAGGAACATACTGTGTTAACTTTGCATTAGGAACACACTCTCTTCACTCTGCTCTAGGAACACACTGTCTTCACTCTGCTCCATGCACATAAACCGCAAGTCTGCGTTAGCGACACACTGTCTTCACTGTGCGTTAGGAAAAAACTGTCTTCATTCTGCTCTAGGAACACACTGTCTTCACTCTGCATTAGAGACACACTCTCTTCACTCTGCTGTAATAACACACTGTCTTCACTCTGCGTTAGGAACACACTGTCTTCACACTGCTCTAGGACCACACTGTCTTCACTCTGCTCCATGGACATACACCACAACTCTGCATTAGGAACACACTGTATTCACTCTGCTCTAGGAACACACTGTCTTCACTCTGCATTAGGAACACACTGTCTTCACTCTGCATTAGGAACACACTGTCTTCACTCTGCATTAGGAACACACTGTCTTCACTCTGCTCTAGGAACACACTATCTTCACTCTGCTCCATGCACATTCACCGCAACTCTGCACTAGGAACACACTGTCTTCACTATGCGTTAGGAACATACTGTCTTCACTATGAGTTAGGAACACACTGTCTTCACCTTTCGTTAGGACCACACTGCCTTCACTATGCGTTAGGAACACACTGTCTTCACTCTGCATTAGGAACACACTGTCTTCACTCTGCGTTCGGAACAAACTGTCTTCAGTCTGCACTATGAACACACTGTCTTCACTCTGCTACTTGCACATACACCGCAACTCTGCGTAAGGAACACACTGTCTTCACTCTGCGTTAGGAACATACTGACTTCACTCTGCTTAAGTTAGGAACTCACTGTCTTCACTCTGAATTAGGAACATACTGTCTTCACTCTGCTCTAGGAACACACTGTCTTCAATATGCTCCATGCACGTACACTGCAACTCTGCATTAGGAACACACTGTCTTCACTCTGCTCTAGGAACACATTGTCTTCACTCTGCATTAGGAACACACTGTCTCCACTCTGCCTTAGAAACACACTGTCTTCACTCTGCATTAGGAACACACTGTCTCCACTCTGCTCTAGAAACACACTGTCTTCACTCCGACTTAGGAACACACTGTCTTCACTATGTGTTAGGAACACACTGTCTTCACTGTGCTATAGAAAGACACTCGCTTCACTATGCATTACGAACACACTGTCTTCACTCTGCTCTAGAATCACACTGTCTTCACTATGCGTTAGAAACATACTTTCTTCACTATGTGTTAGGTACACACTTTCGTCACTATGCGTTAGGAACACACTGACTTCACTCTGCATTAGGAACACACTGTCTTCACTCTGCTTCATGCACATACACCGCTACTCTGCGTTAGGAACACACTGTCTTCACTCTGCGTTAGGAACAAACTGTCTTCATTCTGCTGTAGGAACACACTGTTTTCACTATGCATTAGGAACACACTGTCTTCACTCTGCATTAGGAACACACTGTCTTCACTCTGCTTAGGAACACACTATCTTCACTCTGCTCCATTCACATTCACCGCAACTCTGCATTAGGAACACACTGTCTTCACTATGCATTAGGAACATACTGTCTTCACTATGAGTTAGGAACACACTGTCTTCACTATTCGTTAGGACCACACTGCCTTCACTATGCGTTAGGAACACACTGTCTTCACTCTGCTTTAGGAACACACTGTCTTCACTCTGCGTTCGGAACAAACTGTCTTCAGTCTGCACTATGAACACACTGTCTTCACTCTGCTACTTGCACATACACCGCAACTCTGCGTAAGGAACACACTGTCTTCACTCTGCGTTAGGAACATACTGACTTCACTCTGCTTAAGTTAGGAACTCACTGTCTTCACTCTGAATTAGGAACACACTGTCTTCACTCTGCTCTAGGAACACACTGTCTTCACTCTGTTCCATGCACATACTTCGCAACTCTGCGTTAGGAACGCACTGTCTCCACTCTGCTTCATGCAAATAAACCACAACTCTGCGTTAGGGACACACTGTCTTCACTCTGCTTCATGCACATAAACCACAACTCTGCGTTAGGGACACACTGTCTTCACTCTGCATTAGGAACACACTGTCTTCACTCTGCATTAGGAACACACTGACTTCACTCTGCATTAGGAACACACTGTCTTCACTCTGCTCTAGGAACACACGGTCTTCCCTCTGCTCCATGCACATACACCGCATCTCTGCGTTAGGAACACATTGTCTTCACTCTGCATAGGAACACACTTTCTTCACTGTGCATTAGGACCACACTGTCTTCATTCTGCTCTAGAAACACACTGTCTTCACTCTGCTGTAGGAACATACTGTCTTCACTCTGCTCTAGGAACACACTGTCTTCAATCTGCTCCATGCTTGTACACATCAACTCTGCGTTAGGAACGCACTGTATTCACTCTACTTAAGGAACATACTGTCTTCACTCTGCTCTAGGAACACACTGTCTTCAATCTGCTCCATGCACGTACACCGCAACTCTGCGTTAGGAACACAATGTCTTCACTCTGCTCTAGGAACACACTGTCTTCACTCTGCGTTAGGAACACACTGTCTCCACTCTGCATTAGAAACACACTGTCTTCACTCTGCATTAGGAACACACTGTCTCCACTCTGCTCTAGAAACACACTGTCTTCACTACGACTTAGGAACACACTGTCTTCACTGTGCTATAGAAAGACACTCGCTTCACTATGCATTAGGAACACACTGTCTTCACTCTGCTCTAGGAACACACTATCTTCACTATGCCTTAGAAACATACTTTCTTCACTATGTGTTAGGTACACACTTTCGTCACTATGCGTTAGGAACACACTGACTTCACTCTGCATTAGGAACACACTGTCTTCACTCTGCTTCATGCACATACACCGCTACTCTGCGTTAGGAACACACTGTCTTCACTCTGCGTTAGGAACAAACTGTCTTCATTCTGCTGTAGGAACACACTGTTTTCACTATGCAATAGGAATATACTGGTTTCACTCTGCTCTAGGAACATTCTGCCTTCAATCTGCTCCATGCACATACACCGCAACTCTGCGTTAGGCACACACTGTCTTCACTACGTGTTAGGAAGATATTGTTTCACCATGTGTTAGGAACACACTGTCTTCACTATGCATTAGGAACACACTGTCTTCACTCTGCTCTAGGAAGACACTGTCTTCACGCAGCTCCATGCACATACAGCGCAACTCTGCCTTAGGAACACACTGTGTCACTATGCGATAGAAACACACTGTTTTCACTCTGCTCTAGGAAGACACTGTCTTCACTCTGCTCCATGCACATACACCGCAACTCTGTGTTAGGAACACACTGTCTTCACTCTGCTCTAGGAACACACTGTCTTCACTCTGCCTTAGGAACACACTGTCTTCACTCTGCTCTAGGAACACACTGTTTAGTCTGCATTAGGAACACACTGTCTTCACTCTGCTCTAGGAACACACTATCTTCACTCTGCTCCATGCACATTCACCGCAACTCTGCATTAGGAACACACTGTCTTCACTATGCGTTAGGAACATACTGTCTTCACTCTGCATTAGGAACACACTGTCTTCACTCTGCGTTCGGAACAAACTGTCTTCAGTCTGCACTATGAACACACTGTCTTCACTCTGCTACTTGCACATACACCGCAACTCTGCGTAAAGAACACACTGTCTTCACTCTGCGTTAGGAACATACTGACTTCACTCTGCTTAAGTTAGGAACTCATTGTCTTCACTCTGAATTAGGAACACACTGTCTTCACTCTGCTCTAGGAACACACTGTCTTCACTCTGTTCCATGCACATACTTCGCAACTCTGCATTAGGAACGCACTGTCTCCACTCTGCTTCATGCACATAAACCACAACTCTGCGTTAGGGACACACTGTCTTCACTCTGCTTCATGCACATAAACCACAACTCTGCGTTAGGGACACACTGTCTTCACTCTGCATTAGGAACACACTGTCTTCACTCTGCTCTAGGAACACACGGTCTTCCCTCTGCTCCATGCACATACACCGCAACTCTGCGTTAGGAACACACTGTCTTCACTCTGCATAGGAACACACTTTCTTCACTGTGCATTAGGACCACACTGTCTTCATTCTGCTCTAGAAACACACTGTCTTCACTCTGCTGTAGGAACATACTGTCTTCACTCTGCTCTAGGAACACACTGTCTTCAATCTGCTCCATGCTTGTACACATCAACTCAGCGTTAGGAACGCACTGTATTCACTCTACTTTAGGAACATACTGTCTTCACTCTGCTCTAGGAACACACTGTCTTCAATCTGCTCCATGCACGTACACAGCAACTCTGCGTTAGGAACACAATGTCTTCACTCTGCATTAGGAACACACTGTCTCCACTCTGCCTTAGAAACACACTGTCTTCACTCTGCATTAGGAACACACTGTCTCCACTCTGCTCTAGAAACACACTGTCTTCACTCCGACTTAAGAACACACTGTCTTCACTATGTGTTAGGAACACACTGTCTTCACTCTGCTATAGAAAGACACTTGCTTCACTATGCATTAGGAACACACTGTCTTCACTCTGCTCTACAAACACACTGTCTTCACTATGCGTTAGAAACATACTTTCTTCACTATGTGTTAGGTACACACTTTCGTCACTATGCGTTAGGAACACACTGACTTCACTCTGCATTAGGAGCACACTGTCTTCACTCTGCTTCATGCACATACACCGCTACTCTGCGTTAGGAACACACTGTCTTCACTCTGCGTTAGGAACAAACTGTCTTCATTCTGCTGTAGGAACACACTGTTTTCACTATGCATTAGGAACACACTGTCTTCACTCTGCATTAGGAACACACTGTCTTCACTCTGCTTAGGAACACACTATCTTCACTCTGCTCCATTCACATTCACCGCAACTCTGCATTAGGAACACACTGTCTTCACTATGCATTAGGAACATACTGTCTTCACTATGAGTTAGGAACACACTGTCTTCACTATTCGTTAGGACCACACTGCCTTCACTATGCGTTAGGAACACACTGTCTTCACTCTGCTTTAGGAACACACTGTCTTCACTCTGCGTTCGGAACAAACTGTCTTCAGTCTGCACTATGAACACACTGTCTTCACTCTGCTACTTGCACATACACCGCAACTCTGCCTAAGGAACACACTGTCTTCACTCTGCGTTAGGAACATACTGACTTCACTCTGCTTAAGTTAGGAACTCACTGTCTTCACTCTGAATTAGGAACACACTGTCTTCACTCTGCTCTAGGAACACACTGTCTTCACTCTGTTCCATGCACATACTTCGCAACTCTGCGTTAGGAACGCACTGTCTCCACTCTGCTTCATGCACATAAACCACAACTCTGCGTTAGGGACACACTGTCTTCACTCTGCTTCATGCACATAAACCACAACTCTGCGTTAGGGACACACTGTCTTCACTCTGCATTAGGAACACACTGTCTTCACTCTGCATTAGGAACACACTGACTTCACTCTGCATTAGGAACACACTGTCTTCACTCTGCTCTAGGAACACACGGTCTTCCCTCTGCTCCATGCACATACACCGCATCTCTGCGTTAGGAACACATTGTCTTCACTCTGCATAGGAACACACTTTCTTCACTGTGCATTAGGACCACACTGTCTTCATTCTGCTCTAGAAACACACTGTCTTCACTCTGCTGTAGGAACATACTGTCTTCACTCTGCTCTAGGAACACACTGTCTTCAATCTGCTCCATGCTTGTACACATCAACTCTGCGTTAGGAACGCACTGTATTCACTCTACTTAAGGAGCATACTGTCTTCACTCTGCTCTAGGAACACACTGTCTTCAATCTGCTCCATGCACGTACACCGCAACTCTGCGTTAGGAACACAATGTCTTCACTCTGCTCTAGGAACACACTGTCTTCACTCTGCGTTAGGAACACACTGTCTCCACTCTGCATTAGAAACACACTGTCTTCACTCTGCATTAGGAACACACTGTCTCCACTCTGCTCTAGAAACACACTGTCTTCACTACGACTTTGGAACACACTGTCTTCACTGTGCTATAGAAAGACACTCGCTTCACTATGCATTAGGAACACACTGTCTTCACTCTGCTCTAGGAACACACTGTCTTCACTATGCCTTAGAAACATACTTTCTTCACTATGTGTTAGGTACACACTTTCGTCACTATGCGTTAGGAACACACTGACTTCACTCTGCATTAGGAACACACTGTCTTCACTCTGCTTCATGCACATACACCGCTACTCTGCGTTAGGAACACACTGTCTTCACTCTGCGTTAGGAACAAACTGTCTTCATTCTGCTGTAGGAACACACTGTTTTCACTATGCAATAGGAATATACTGGTTTCACTCTGCTCTAGGAACATTCTGCCTTCAATCTGCTCCATGCACATACACCGCAACTCTGCGTTAGGCACACACTGTCTTCACTACGTGTTAGGAAGATATTGTTTCACCATGTGTTAGGAACACACTGTCTTCACTATGCGTTAGGAACACACTGTCTTCACTCTGCTCTAGGAAGACACTGTCTTCACGCAGCTCCATGCACATACAGCGCAACTCTGCCTTAGGAACACACTGTGTCACTATGCGATAGAAACACACTGTTTTCACTCTGCTCTAGGAAGACACTGTCTTCACTCTGCTCCATGCACATACACCGCAACTCTGTGTTAGGAACACACTGTCTTCACTCTGCTCTAGGAACACACTGTCTTCACTCTGCCTTAGGAACACACTGTCTTCACTCTGCTCTAGGAACACACTGTTTAGTCTGCATTAGGAACACACTGTCTTCACTCTGCTCTAGGAACACACTATCTTCACTCTGCTCCATGCACATTCACCGCAACTCTGCATTAGGAACACACTGTCTTCACTATGCGTTAGGAACATACTGTCTTCACTCTGCATTAGGAACACACTGTCTTCACTCTGCGTTCGGAACAAACTGTCTTCAGTCTGCACTATGAACACACTGTCTTCACTCTGCTACTTGCACATACACCGCAACTCTGCGTAAGGAACACACTGTCTTCACTCTGCGTTAGGAACATACTGACTTCACTCTGCTTAAGTTAGGAACTCATTGTCTTCACTCTGAATTAGGAACACACTGTCTTCACTCTGCTCTAGGAACACACTGTCTTCACTCTGTTCCATGCACATACTTCGCAACTCTGCATTAGGAACGCACTGTCTCCACTCTGCTTCATGCACATAAACCACAACTCTGCGTTAGGGACACACTGTCTTCACTCTGCTTCATGCACATAAACCACAACTCTGCGTTAGGGACACACTGTCTTCACTCTGCATTAGGAACACACTGTCTTCACTCTGCTCTAGGAACACACGGTCTTCCCTCTGCTCCATGCACATACACCGCAACTCTGCGTTAGGAACACACTGTCTTCACTCTGCATAGGAACACACTTTCTTCACTGTGCATTAGGACCACACTGTCTTCATTCTGCTCTAGAAACACACTGTCTTCACTCTGCTGTAGGAACATACTGTCTTCACTCTGCTCTAGGAACACACTGTCTTCAATCTGCTCCATGCTTGTACACATCAACTCTGCGTTAGGAACGCACTGTATTCACTCTACTTTAGGAACATACTGTCTTCACTCTGCTCTAGGAACACACTGTCTTCAATCTGCTCCATGCACGTACACAGCAACTCTGCGTTAGGAACACAATGTCTTCACTCTGCATTAGGAACACACTGTCTCCACTCTGCCTTAGAAACACACTGTCTTCACTCTGCATTAGGAACACACTGTCTCCACTCTGCTCTAGAAACACACTGTCTTCACTCCGACTTAAGAACACACTGTCTTCACTATGTGTTAGGAACACACTGTCTTCACTCTGCTATAGAAAGACACTTGCTTCACTATGCATTAGGAACACACTGTCTTCACTCTGCTCTACAAACACACTGTCTTCACTATGCGTTAGAAACATACTTTCTTCACTATGTGTTAGGTACACACTTTCGTCACTATGCGTTAGGAACACACTGACTTCACTCTGCATTAGGAGCACACTGTCTTCACTCTGCTTCATGCACATACACCGCTACTCTGCGTTAGGAACACACTGTCTTCACTCTGCGTTAGGAACAAACTGTCTTCATTCTGCTGTAGGAACACACTGTTTTCACTATGCATTAGGAACACACTCTCTTCACTCTGCATTAGGAACACACTGTCTTCACTCTGCTCTAGGAACACACTGTCTTCAATCTGCTCCATGCTTGTACACATCAACTCTGCGTTAGGAACGCACTGTATTCACTCTACTTTAGGAACATACTGTCTTCACTCTGCTCTAGGAACACACTGTCTTCAATCTGCTCCATGCACGTACACTGCAACTCTGCGTTAGGAACACAATGTCTTCACTCTGCTCTAGGAACACACTGTCTTCACTCTGCGTTAGGAACACACTGTCTCCACTCTGCCTTAGAAACACACTGTCTTCACTCTGCATTAGGAACACACTGTCTCCACTCTGCTCTAGAAACACACTGTCTTCACTACGACTTAGGAACACACTGTCTTCACTATGTGTTAGGAACACACTGTCTTCACTCTGCTATAGAAAGACACTCGCTTTACTATGCATTAGGAACACACTGTCTTCACTCTGCTCTAGGAACACACTGTCTTCACTATGCCTTAGAAACATACTTTCTTCACTATGTGTTAGGTACACACTTTCGTCACTATGCGTTAGGAACACACTGACTTCACTCTGCATTAGGAACAACTGTCTTCACTCTGCTTCATGCACATACACCGCTACTCTGCGTTAGGAACACACTGTCTTCACTCTGCGTTAGGAACAAACTGTCTTCATTCTGCTGTAGGAACACACTGTTTTCACTATGCAATAGGAACATACTGGTTTCACTCTGCTCTAGGAACATTCTGTCTTCAATCTGCTCCATGCACATACACCGCAACTCTGCGTTAGGCACACACTGTCTTCACTACGCGTTAGGAAGATACTGTTTCACCATGTGTTAGGAACACACTGTCTTCACTATGCGTTAGGAACACACTGTCTTCACTCTGCTCTAGGAAGACACTGTCTTCACGCAGCTCCATGCACATACAGCGCAACTCTGCCTTAGGAACACACTGTGTCACTATGCGATAGAAACACACTGTTTTCACTATGCTCTAGGAAGACACTGTCTTCACTCTGCTCCATGCACATACACCGCAACTCTGTGTTAGGAACACACTGTCTTCACTCTGCTCTAGGAACACACTGTCTTCACTCTGCCTTAGGAACACACTGTCTTCACTCTGCTCTAGGAACACACTGTTTAGTCTGCATTAGGAACACACTGTCTTCACTCTGTTCTAGGAACACACTATCTTCACTCTGCTCCATGCACATTCACCGCAACTCTGCATTAGGAACACACTGTCTTCACTATGCGTTAGGAACATACTGTCTTCACTATGAGTTAGGAACACACTGTCTTCACCTTTCGTTAGGACCACACTGCCTTCACTATGCGTTAGGAACACACTGTCTTCACTCTGCATTAGGAACACACTGTCTTCACTCTGCGTTCGGAACAAACTGTCTTCAGTCTGCACTATGAACACACTGTCTTCACTCTGCTACTTGCACATACACCGCAACTCTGCGTAAGGAACACACTGTCTTCACTCTGCGTTAGGAACATACTGACTTCACTCTGCTTAAGTTAGGAACTCACTGTCTTCACTCTGAATTAGGAACACACTGTCTTCACTCTGCTCTAGGAACACACTGTCTTCACTCTGTTCCATGCACATACTTCGCAACTCTGCGTTAGGAACGCACTGTCTCCACTCTGCTTCATGCACATAAACCACAACTCTGCGTTAGGGACACACTGTCTTCACTCTGCTTCATGCACATAAACCACAACTCTGCGTTAGGGACACACTGTCTTCACTCTGCATTAGGAACACACTGTCTTCACTCTGCATTAGGAACACACTGACTTCACTTTGCATTAGGAACACACTGTCTTCACTCTGCTCTAGGAACACACGGTCTTCCCTCTGCTCCATGCACATACACCGCAACTCTGCGTTAGGAACACACTGTCTTCACTCTGCATAGGAACACACTTTCTTCACTGTGCATTAGGACCACACTGTCTTCATTCTGCTCTAGAAACACACTGTCTTCACTCTGCTGTAGGAACATACTGTCTTCACTCTGCTCTAGGAACACACTGTCTTCAATCTGCTCCATGCTTGTACACATCAACTCTGCGTTAGGAACGCACTGTATTCACTCTACTTTAGGAACATACTGTCTTCACTCTGCTCTAGGAACACACTGTCTTCAATCTGCTCCATGCACGTACACCGCAACTCTGCGTTAGGAACACAATGTCTTCACTCTGCATTAGGAACACACTGTCTCCACTCTGCCTTAGAAACACACTGTCTTCACTCTGCATTAGGAACACACTGTCTCCACTCTGCTCTAGAAACACACTGTCTTCACTCCGACTTAGGAACACACTGTCTTCACTATGTGTTAGGAACACACTGTCTTCACTCTGCTATAGAAAGACACTCGCTTTACTATGCATTAGGAACACACTGTCTTCACTCTGCTCTAGAAACACACTGTCTTCACTATGCGTTAGAAACATACTTTCTTCACTATGTGTTAGGTACACACTTTCGTCACTATGCGTTAGGAACACACTGACTTCACTCTGCATTAGGAGCACACTGTCTTCACTCTGCTTCATGCACATACACCGCTACTCTGCGTTAGGAACACACTGTCTTCACTCTGCGTTAGGAACAAACTGTCTTCATTCTGCTGTAGGAACACGCTGTTTTCACTATGCATTAGGAACACACTGTCTTCACTCTGCATTAGGAACACACTGTCTTCACTCTGCTTAGGAACACACTATCTTCACTCTGCTCCATGCACATTCACCGCAACTCTGCATTAGGAACACACTGTCTTCACTATGCATTAGGAACATACTGTCTTCACTATGAGTTAGGAACACACTGTCTTCACTATTCGTTAGGACCACACTGCCTTCACTATGCGTTAGGAACACACTGTCTTCACTCTGCTTTAGGAACACACTGTCTTCACTCTGCGTTCGGAACAAACTGTCTTCATTCTGCACTATGAACACACTGTCTTCACTCTGCTACTTGCACATACACCGCAACTCTGCGTAAGGAACACACTGTCTTCACTCTGCGTTAGGAACATACTGACTTCACTCTGTTTAAGTTAGGAACTCACTGTCTTCACTCTGAATTAGGAACACACTGTCTTCACTCTGCTCTAGGAACACACTGTCTTCACTCTGTTCCATGCACATACTTCGCAACTCTGCGTTGGGAACGCACTGTCTCCACTCTGCTTCATGCACATAAACCACAACTCTGCATTAGGGACACACTGTCTTCACTCTGCTTCATGCACATAAACCACAACTCTGAGTTAGGGACACACTGTCTTCACTCTGCATTAGGAACACACTGTCTTCACTCTGCATTAGGAACACACTGACTTCACTCTGCATTAGGAACACACTGTCTTCACTCTGCTCTAGGAACACACGGTCTTCCCTCTGCTCCATGCACATACACCGCAACTCTGCGTTAGGAACACACTGTCTTCACTCTGCATAGGAACACACTTTCTTCACTGTGCATTAGGACCACACTGTCTTCATTCTGCTCTAGAAACACACTGTCTTCACTCTGCTGCAGGAACATAGTGTCTTCACTCTGCTCTAGGAACACACTGTCTTCAATCTGCTCCATTCTTGTACACATCAACTCTGCGTTAGGAACGCACTGTATTCACTCTACTTTAGGAACATACTGTCTTCACTCTGCTCTAGGAACACACTGTCTTCAATCTGCTCCATGCACGTACACCGCAACTCTGCGTTAGGAACACAATGTCTTCACTCTGCTCTAGGAACACACTGTCTTCACTCTGCATTAGGAACACACTGTCTCCACTCTGCCTTAGAAACACACTGTCTTCACTCTGCATTAGGAACACACTGACTCCACTCTGCTCTAGAAACACACTGTCTTCACTACGACTTAGGAACACACTGTCTTCACTATGTGTTAGGAACACACTGTCTCCACTCTGCTCTAGAAACACACTGTCTTCACTACGACTTAGGAACACACTGTCTTCACTCTGCTCTAGGAACACACTGTCTTCACTATGACTTAGAAACATACTTTCTTCACTATGTGTTAGGTACACACTTTCGTCACTATGCGTTAGGAACACACTGACTTCACTCTGCATTAGGAACACACTGTCTTCACTCTGCTTCATGCACATACACCGCTACTCTGCGTTAGGAACACACTGTCTTCACTCTGCGTTAGGAACAAACTGTCTTCATTCTGCTGTAGGAACACACTGTTTTCACTATGCAATAGGAACAAACTGGTTTCACTCTGCTCTAGGAACATTCTGCCTTCAATCTGCTCCATGCACATACACCGCAACTCTGCGTTAGGCACACACTGTCTTCACTACGCGTTAGGAAGATACTGTATCACCATGTGTTAGGAACACACTGTCTTCACTATGCGTTAGGAACACACTGTCTTCACTCTGCTCTAGGAAGACACTGTCTTCACTCTGCTCCATGCACATACACCGCAACTCTGTGTTAGGAACACACTGTCTTCACTCTGCTCTAGGAACACACTGTCTTCACTCTGCCTTAGGAACACACTGTCTTCACTCTGCTCTAGGAACACACTGTTTAGTCTGCATTAGGAACACACTGTCTTCACTCTGCTCTTGGAACACACTGTCTTCACTCTGCTCTAGGAACACACTGTCTTCACTCTGCTCTAGGAACACACTGTCTTCACTGTGCGTTAGGAACACACTGTCTTCACTCTGCTCTAGGAACACACTGTCTTCACTCTGCTCTAGGAACACACTGTCTTCACTCTGCGTTAGGAACATACTGTCTTCACTCTGCTGTAGGAACACACAGTCCTCACTCTGCTCCATTCACATACACCACAACTCTGCGTTAATACACACTGTCTTCACTCTGCTCTAGGAACACACTGTCTTCACTCTGCATTAGGAACACACTGTCTTCACTCTTCAATAGGAACACACGTTCATCATTCTGCATTAGGAACACACTGTCTTCACTCTGCATTAGGAACACACTGTCATCATTCTGCATTAGGAACACACTGTCTTCACTCTGCTCTAGGAATACAGTGTCTTCACTCTGCTCCATGCACATACACCGCAACTCTGCGTTAGGAAAACACTGTCTTCACTATGCGTTAGGAAGATACTGTTTCACTATGGGTTAGGGACACACTGTCTTCACTATGCATTAAGAACACAATGTCTTCATTCTGCTCTAGGAAGACACTGTCTTCGCTCAGCTCCATGCACATACACCGTAGCTCTGCGTTAGGAACACACTGTCTTCACTCTGCGCTAGGAACACACTGTCTTCACTCTGCTCTAGGAACACACAGTCTTCACTCTGCTCCATGCACATACACCGCAACTCTGCGTTAGGAACACACTGTCTTCACTCTGCTCTAGGAACACACTGTCTTCATTGTGTTCCATGCACATACCCAGCAACTCTTTGTTAGTAACAAACTGTCTTCACTCCTCTGTAGGAACATACTGTGTTAACTTTGCATTAGGAACACACTCTCTTCACTCTGCTCTAGGAACACACTGTCTTCACTCTGCTCCATGCACATAAACCGCAAGTCTGCGTTAGGAACACACTGTCTTCACTCTGCGTTAGGAAAAAACTGTTTTCATTCTGCTCTAGGAACACACTGTCTTCACTCTGCATTAGAGACACACTCTCTTCACTCTGCTGTAGTAACACACTGTCTTCACTCTGCGTTAGGAACACACTGTCTTCACACTGCTCTAGGAACACACTGTCTTCACTCTGCTCCATGGACATACACCGCAACTCTGCATTAGGAACACACTGTATTCAGTCTGCTCTAGGAACACACTGTCTTCACTCTGCATTAGGAACACACTGTCTTCACTCTGCATTAGGAACACACTGTCTTCACTCTGCATTAGGAATACACTGTCTTCACTCTGCTCTAGGAAGACACTATCTTCACTCTGCTCCATGCACATTCACCGCAACTCTGCATTAGGAACACACAGTCTTCACTATGCGTTAGGAACATACTGTCTTCACTATGTGTTAGGAACACACTGTCTTCACTATTCGTTAGGACCACACTGCCTTCACTATGCGTTAGGAACACACTGTCTTCATTCTGCATTAGGAACACACTGTCTTCACTCTGCGTTCGGAACAAACTGTCTTCAGTCTGCACTATGAACACACTGTCTTCACTCTGCTACTTGCACATACACCGCAACTCTGCGTAAGGAACACACTGTCTTCACTCTGTTCCATGCACATACTTCGCAACTCTGCCTTAGGAACGCACTGTCTCCACTCTGCTTCATGCACATAAACCACAACTCTGCGTTAGGGACACACTGTCTTCACTCTGCTTCATGCACATAAACCACAACTCTGCGTTAGGGACACACTGTCTTCACTCTGCATTAGGAACACACTGTCTTCACTCTGCATTAGGAACACACTGACTTCACTCTGCATTAGGAACACACTGTCTTCACTCTGCTCTAGGAACACACGGTCTTCCCTCTGCTCCATGCACATACACCGCAACTCTGCGTTAGGAACACACTGTCTTCACTCTGCATAGGAACACACTTTCTTCACTGTGCATTAGGACCACACTGTATTCATTCTGCTCTAGAAACACACTGTCTTCACTCTGCTGTAGGAACATACTGTCTTCACTCTGCTCTAGGAACACACTGTCTTCAATCTGCTCCATGCTTGTACACAGCAACTCTGCGTTAGGAACGCACTGTATTCACTCTACTTTAGGAACATACTGTCTTCACTCTGCTTTAGGAACACGCTGTCTTCACTCTGCTCCATGGACATACACCGCAACTCTGCATTAGGAACACACTGTATTCAGTCTGCTCTAGGAACACACTGTCTTCACTCTGCATTAGGAAGACACTGTCTTCACTCTGCGTTCGGAACAAACTGTCTTCAGTCTGCACTATGAACACACTGTCTTCACTCTGCTACTTGCACATACACCGCAACTCTGCGTAAGGAACACACTGTCTTCACTCTGCGTTAGGAACATACTGACTTCACTCTGCTTAAGTTAGGAACTCACTGTCTTCACTCTGAATTAGGAACACACTGTCTTCACTCTGCTCTAGGAACACACTGTCTTCACTCTGTTCCATGCACATACTTCGCAACTCTGCGTTAGGAACGCACTGTCTCCACTCTGCTTCATGCACATAAACCACAACTCTGCATTAGGGACACACTGTCTTCACTCTGCTTCATGCACATAAACCACAACTATGAGTTAGGGACACACTGTCTTCACTCTGCATTAGGAACACACTGTCTTCACTCTGCATTAGGAACACACTGACTTCACTCTGCATTAGGAACACACTGTCTTCACTCTGCTCTAGGAACACACGGTCTTCCCTCTGCTCCATGCACATACACCGCAACTCTGCGTTAGGAACACACTGTCTTCACTCTGCATAGGAACACACTTTCTTCACTGTGCATTAGGACCACACTGTCTTCATTCTGCTCTGGAAACACACTGTCTTCACTCTGCTGTAGGAACATACTGTCTTCACTCTGCTCTAGGAACACACTGTCTTCAATCTGCTCCATGCTTGTACACATCAACTCTGCGTTAGGAATGCACTGTATTCACTCTACTTTAGGAACATACTGTCTTCACTCTGCTCTAGGAACACACTGTCTTCAATCTGCTCCATGCACGTACACCGCAACTCTGCGTTAGGAACACAATGTCTTCACTCTGCTCTAGGAACACACTGTCTTCACTCTGCATTAGGAACACACTGTCTCCACTCTGCCTTAGAAACACACTGTCTTCACTCTGCATTAGGAACACACTGTCTCCACTCTGCTCTAGAAACACACTGTCTTCACTACGACTTAGGAACACACTGTCTTCACTATGTGTTAGGAACACACTGTCTTCACTCTGCTATAGAAAGACACTCGCTTCACTATGCATTAGGAACACACTGTCTTCACTCTGCTCTAGGAACACACTGTCTTCACTATGCCTTAGAAACATACTTTCTTCACTATGTGGTAGGTACACACTTTCGTCACTATGCGTTAGGAACACACTGACTTCACTCTGCATTAGGAACACACTGTCTTCACTCTGCTTCATGCACATACACCGCTACTCTGCGTTAGGAACACACTGTCTTCACTCTGCGTTAGGAACAAACTGTCTTCATTCTGCTGTAGGAACACACTGTTTTCACTATGCAATAGGAACATACTGGTTTCACTCTGCTCTAGGAACATTCTGCCTTCAATCTGCTCCATGCACATACACCGCAACTCTGCGTTAGGCACACACTGTCTTCACTACGCGTTAGGAAGATACTGTTTCACCATGTGTTAGGAACACACTGTCTTCACTATGCGTTAGGAACATACTGTCTTCACTCTGCTCTAGGAAGACACTGTCTTCACGCAGCTCCATGCACATACAGCGCAACTCTGCCTTAGGAACTCACTGTCTTCACTATGCGTTAGGAACACACTGTCTTCACTCTGCTCTAGGAAGACACTGTCTTCACTCTGCAACCATGCACATACACCGCAACTCTGTGTTAGGAACACACTGTCTTCACTCTGCTCTAGGAACACACTGTCTTCACTCTGCCTTAGGAACACACTGTCTTCACTCTGCTCTAGGAACACACTGTTTAGTCTGCATTAGGAACACACTGTCTTCACTCTGGTCTAGGAACACACTGTCTTCAATCTGCTATAGGAACACACTGTCTTCACTCTGCTCTAGGAACACACTGTCTTCACTCTGCTCTAGGAACACACTGTCTTCACTGTGCGTTAGGAACACACTGTCTTCACTCTGCTCTAGGAACACACTGTCTTCACTCTGCTCTAGGAACACACTGTCTTCACTCTGCGTTAGGAACATACTGTCTTCACTCTGCTGTAGGAACACACAGTCCTCACTCTGCTCCATTCACATACACCACAACTCTGCGTTAATACACACTGTCTTCACTCTGCTCTAGGAACACACTGTCTTCACTCTGCATTAGGAACACACTGTCTTCACTCTTCAATAGAAACACACGTTCATCATTCTGCATTAGGAACACACTGTCTTCACTCTGCATTAGGAACACACTGTCATCATTCTGCATTAGGAACACACTGTCTTCACTCTGCTCTAGGAATACAGTGTCTTCACTCTGCTCCATGCAAATACACCGCAACTCTGCGTTAGGAAAACACTGTCTTCACTATGCGTTAGGAAGATACTGTTTCACTATGGGTTAGGGACACACTGTCTTCACTATGCATTAAGAACACACTGTCTTCATTCTGCTCTAGGAAGACACTGTCTTCGCTCAGCTCCATGCACATACACCGTAGCTCTGCGTTAGGAACACACTGTCTTCACTCTGCGCTAGGAACACACTGTCTTCACTCTGCTCTAGGAACACACTGTCTTCATTGTGTTCCATGCACATACCCAGCAACTCTTTGTTAGTAACACACTGTCTTCACTCCTCTGTAGGAACATACTGTGTTAACTTTGCATTAGGAACACACTCTCTTCACTCTGCTCTAGGAACACACTGTCTTCACTCTGCTCCATGCACATAAACCGCAAGCCTGCGTTAGGAACACACTGTCTTCACTCTGCGTTAGGAAAAAACTGTCTTCATTCTGCTCTAGGAACACACTGTCTTCACTCTGCATTAGAGACACACTCTCTTCACTCTGCTGTAGTAACACACTGTATTCACTCTGCGTTAGGAACACACTGTCTTCACACTGCTCTAGGAACACACTGTCTTCACTCTGCTCCATGGACATACACCGCAACTCTGCATTAGGAACACACTGTATTCAGTCTGCTCTAGGAACACACTGTCTTCACTCTGCATTAGGAACACACTGTCTTCACTCTGCATTAGGAACACACTGTCTTCACTCTGCATTAGGAATACACTGTCTTCACTCTGCTCTAGGAACACACTATCTTCACTCTGCTCCATGCACATTCACCGCATCTCTGCATTAGGAACACACTGTCTTCACTATGCGTTAGGAACATACTGTCTTCACTATGTGTTAGGAACACACTGTCTTCACTATTCGTTAGGACCACACTGCCTTCACTATGCGTTAGGAACACACTGTCTTCATTCTGCATTAGGAACACACTGTCTTCACTCTGCGTTCGGAACTAACTGTCTTCAGTCTGCACTATGAACACACTGTCTTCACTCTGCTACTTGCACATACACCGCAACTCTGCGTAAGGAACACACTGTCTTCACTCTGTTCCATGCACATACTTCGCAACTCTGCCTTAGGAACGCACTGTCTCCACTCTGCTTCATGCACATAAACCACAACTCTGCGTTAGGGACACACTGTCTTCACTCTGCTTCATGCACATAAACCACAACTCTGCGTTAGGGACACACTGTCTTCACTCTGCATTAGGAACACACTGTCTTCACTCTGCATTAGGAACACACTGACTTCACTCTGCATTAGGAACACACTGTCTTCACTCTGCTCTAGGAACACACGGTCTTCCCTCTGCTCCATGCACATACACCGCAACTCTGCGTTAGGAACACACTGTCTTCACTCTGCATAGGAACACACTTTCTTCACTGTGCATTAGGACCACACTGTATTCATTCTGCTCTAGAAACACACTGTCTTCACTCTGCTGTAGGAACATACTGTCTTCACTCTGCTCTAGGAACACACTGTCTTCAATCTGCTCCATGCTTGTACACAGCAACTCTGCGTTAGGAACGCAATGTATTCACTCTACTTTAGTAACATACTGTCTTCACTCTTCTTTAGGAACACGCTGTCTTCACTCTGCTCCATGGACATACACCGCAACTCTGCATTAGGAACACACTGTATTCAGTCTGCTCTAGGAACACACTGTCTTCACTCTGCATTAGGAAGACACTGTCTTCACTCTGCGTTCGGAACAAACTGTCTTCAGTCTGCACTATGAACACACTGTCTTCACTCTGCTACTTGCACATACACCGCAACTCTGCGTAAGGAACACACTGTCTTCACTCTGCGTTAGGAACATACTGACTTCACTCTGCTTAAGTTAGGAACTCACTGTCTTCACTCTGAATTAGGAACACACTGTCTTCACTCTGCTCTAGGAACACACTGTCTTCACTCTGTTCCATGCACATACTTCGCAACTCTGCGTTAGGAACGCACTGTCTCCACTCTGCTTCATGCACATAAACCACAACTCTGCGTTAGGGACACACTGTCTTCACTCTGCTTCATGCACATAAACCACAACTATGAGTTAGGGACACACTGTCTTCACTCTGCATTAGGAACACACTGTCTTCACTCTGCATTAGGAACACACTGACTTCACTCTGCATTAGGAACACACTGTCTTCACTCTGCTCTAGGAACACACGGTCTTCCCTCTGCTCCATGCACATACACCGCAACTCTGCGTTAGGAACACACTGTCTTCACTCTGCATAGGAACACACTTTCTTCACTGTGCATTAGGACCACACTGTCTTCATTCTGCTCTGGAAACACACTGTCTTCACTCTGCTGTAGGAACATACTGTCTTCACTCTGCTCTAGGAACACACTGTCTTCAATCTGCTCCATGCTTGTACACATCAACTCTGCGTTAGGAATGCACTGTATTCACTCTACTTTAGGAACATACTGTCTTCACTCTGCTCTAGGAACACACTGTCTTCAATCTGCTCCATGCACGTACACCGCAACTCTGCCTTAGGAACACAATGTCTTCACTCTGCTCTAGGAACACACTGTCTTCACTCTGCATTAGGAACACACTGTCTCCACTCTGCCTTAGAAACACACTGTCTTCACTCTGCATTAGGAACACACTGTCTCCACTCTGCTCTAGAAACACACTGTCTTCACTACGACTTAGGAACACACTGTCTTCACTATGTGTTAGGAACACACTGTCTTCACTCTGCTATAGAAAGACACTCGCTTCACTATGCATTAGGAACACACTGTCTTCACTCTGCTCTAGGAACACACTGTCTTCACTATGCCTTAGAAACATACTTTCTTCACTATGTGGTAGGTACACACTTTCGTCACTATGCGTTAGGAACACACTGACTTCACTCTGCATTAGGAACACACTGTCTTCACTCTGCTTCATGCACATACACCGCTACTCTGCGTTAGGAACACACTGTCTTCACTCTGCGTTAGGAACAAACTGTCTTCATTCTGCTGTAGGAACACACTGTTTTCACTATGCAATAGGAACATACTGGTTTCACTCTGCTCTAGGAACATTCTGCCTTCAATCTGCTCCATGCACATACACCGCAACTCTGCGTTAGGCACACACTGTCTTCACTACGCGTTAGGAAGATACTGTTTCACCATGTGTTAGGAACACACTGTCTTCACTATGCGTTAGGAACATACTGTCTTCACTCTGCTCTAGGAAGACACTGTCTTCACGCAGCTCCATGCACATACAGCGCAACTCTGCCTTAGGAACTCACTGTCTTCACTATGCGTTAGGAACACACTGTCTTCACTCTGCTCTAGGAAGACACTGTCTTCACTCTGCAACCATGCACATACACCGCAACTCTGTGTTAGGAACACACTGTCTTCACTCTGCTCTAGGAACACACTGTCTTCACTCTGCCTTAGGAACACACTGTCTTCACTCTGCTCTAGGAACACACTGTTTAGTCTGCATTAGGAACACACTGTCTTCACTCTGGTCTAGGAACACACTGTCTTCAATCTGCTCTAGGAACACACTGTCTTCACTGTGCTCTAGGAACACACTGTCTTCACTGTGCGTTATGAACACACTGTCTTCACTGTGCGTTAGGAACACACTGTCTTCACTCTGCTCTAGGAACACACTGTCTTCACTCTGCTCTAGGAACACACTGTCTTCACTCTGCGTTAGGAACATACTGTCTTCACTCTGCTGTAGGAACACACAGTCCTCACTCTGCTCCATTCACATACACCACAACTCTGCGTTAATACACACTGTCTTCACTCTGCTCTAGGAACACACTGTCTTCACTCTGCATTAGGAACACACTGTCTTCACTCTTCAATAGGAACACACGTTCATCATTCTGCATTAGGAACACACTGTCTTCACTCTGCATTAGGAACACACTGTCATCATTCTGCATTAGGAACACACTGTCTTCACTCTGCTCTAGGAATACAGTGTCTTCACTCTGCTCCATGCACATACACCGCAACTCTGCGTTAGGAAAACACTGTCTTCACTATGCGTTAGGAAGATACTGTTTCACTATGGGTTAGGGACACACTGTCTTCACTATGCATTAAGAACACACTGTCTTCATTCTGCTCTAGGAAGACACTGTCTTCGCTCAGCTCCATGCACATACACCATAGCTCTGCGTTAGGAACACACTGTCTTCACTCTGCGCTAGGAACACACTGTCTTCACTCTGCTCTAGGAACACACAGTCTTCACTCTGCTCCATGCACATACACCGCAACTCTGCGTTAGGAACACACTGTCTTCACTCTGCTCTAGGAACACACTGTCTTCATTGTGTTCCATGCACATACCCAGCAACTCTTTGTTAGTAACACACTGTCTTCACTCCTCTGTAGGAACATACTGTGTTAACTTTGCATTAGGAACACACTCTCTTCACTCTGCTCTAGGAACACACTGTCTTCACTCTGCTCCATGCACATAAACCGCAAGTCTGCGTTAGGAACACACTGTCTTCACTCTGCGTTAGGAAAAAACTGTCTTCATTCTGCTCTAGGAACACACTGTCTTCACTCTGCATTAGAGACACACTCTCTTCACTCTGCTGTAGTAACACACTGTCTTCACTCTGCGTTAGGAACACACTGTCTTCACACTGCTCTAGGAACACACTGTCTTCACTCTGCTCCATGGACATACACCGCAACTCTGCATTAGGAACACACTGTATTCAGTCTGCTCTAGGAACACACTGTCTTCACTCTGCATTAAGAACACACTGTCTTCACTCTGCATTAGGAACACACTGTCTTCACTCTGCATTAGGAACACACTGTCTTCACTCTGCTCTAGGAACACACTATCTTCACTCTGCTCCATGCACATTCACCGCAACTCTGCATTAGGAACACACTGTCTTCACTATGCGTTAGGAACACACTGTCTTCATTCTGCATTAGGAACACACTGTCTTCACTCTGCGTTCGGAACAAACTGTCTTCAGTCTGCACTATGAACACACTGTCTTCACTCTGCTACTTGCACATACACCGCCACTCTGCGTAAGGAACACACTGTCTTCATTCTGCTCTAGGAACACACTGTCTTCACTCTGTTCCATGCACATACTTCGCAACTCTGCGTTAGGAACGCACTGTCTCCACTCTGCTTCATGCACATAAACCACAACTCTGCGTTAGGGACACACTGTCTTCACTCTGCTTCATGCACATAAACCACAACTCTGCGTTAGGGACACACTGTCTTCACTCTGCATTAGGAACACACTGTCTTCACTCTGCATTAGGAACACACTGACTTCACTCTGCATTAGGAACACACTGTCTTCACTCTGCTCTAGGAACACACGGTCTTCCCTCTGCTCCATGCACATACACCGCAACTCTGCGTTAGGAACACACTGTCTTCACTCTGCATAGGAACACACTTTCTTCACTGTGCATTAGGACCACACTGTCTTCATTCTGCTCTAGAAACACACTGTCTTCACTCTGCTTTAGGAACATACTGTCTTCACTCTGCTCTAGGAACACACTGTCTTCAATCTGCTCCATGCTTGTACACAGCAACTCTGCGTTAGGAACGCAATGTATTCACTCTACTTTAGTAACATACTGTCTTCACTCTGCTTTAGGAACACACTGTCTTCAATCTGCTCCATGCACGTACACCGCAACTCTGCGTTAGGAACACAATGTCTTCACTCTGCTCTGGGAACACACTATCTTCACTCTGCGTTAGGAACATACTGTCTTCACTCTGCTCTAGGAACACACTGTCTTAACTATGCATTAGGAACACACTGTCTTCACTCTGCATTAGGAACACACTGTCTTCACTCTGCTCTAGGAACACACTGTCTTTACTCTGCTCCATGCACATACATCGCAACTCTGCCTTAGGAACGCACTGTCTTCACTCTAAGTTAAGAACACACTGTCTTCATTCTGCTCTACGAACACACTGTTTTTACCCTGCGTTAGGAACACATTGTCTTCACTATGCGTTAGGAACACACTGTTTTCACTATGCGTTAGGAACACACTGTCTTCACTCTGCATTAGGAACACACTGTCTTCACTCTGCATTAGGAACACACTGTCTTCACTCTGATTTAGGAACACTGTCATCAGTGTGCTCTAGGAACTCACTGTCTTCACTCTGAATTAGGAACACACTGTCTTCACTCTCCTCTAGGAACACACTGTCTTCACTCTGCTCCATGCACATACATCGCAACTCTGCGTTAGGAACGCACTGTCTTCACTCTGAGTTAAGAACACACTGTCTTCATTCTGCTCTACGAACACACTGTTTTTACTCTGCGTTAGGAACACATTGTCTTCACTATTCATTAGGAACACACTGTTTTCACTATGCCTTAGGGACACACTGTCTTCACTCTGCATTAGGAATACACTGTCTTCACTCTGCATTAGGAACACACTGTCTTCACTCTGCTCTAGGAACACACTGTCTTCACTCTGCTCCATGCACATACACCGCAACTCTGCGCTAGGAACACACTGTCTTCACTCTGTGTTAGGAACACACTGTCTTCATTCTGCTCTAGGAACACACTGTCTTCACTCTGCGTTAGGAACATACTGTCTTTATTCTGCTCTAGGAACACACTGTCTTAACTCTGCATTAGGAACACACTGTCTTCACTCTGCATTAGGAACACACTGTCTTCACTCTGATTTAAGAACACTGTCGTCACTCTGCTCTAGGAACTCACTGTCTTAACTCTGAATTAGGAACACACTGTCTTCACTCTTCTCTAGGAACACACTGTCTTCACTCTGCTCCATGCACATACTTTCCAACTCTGCGCTAAGAACACACTGTCTTAGCTATGCGTTAGGAACACACTGTCTTCACTCTGCTCTAGGAACACCCTGTCTTCACTCTGCTCGATGCACTTACACCGCAACTCTGCGTTAGGAAAACACTGTCTTCACTCTGTGTTAGGAACACTGTCGTCACTCTGCTCCTGGAACTCACTGTCTTAACTCTGAATTAGGAACACACTGTCTTCACTCTGCTCTAGGAACACACTGTCTTTACTCTGCTCCATGCACACACTTCGCACCTCTGCATTAGGAACGCACTGTCTTTACTCTGCGTTAAAAACACACTGTCTTCATTCTGCTCTACGAACAAACTGTCTTCACTATGCGTTAAGAACACACTGTCTTCACTCTGCTCTAGGAACACGCTGTCTTCACTCTGCTAGATGCACATACACCGCAACTCTGCGTTAGGAAAACACTGTCTTCATTATGCGTTAGGAACATACTGTCTTCACTATGCGTTAGGAACACACTGTCTTAACTCTGCTCTAGGAACACACTGCCTTCACTATGCGTTAGGAACACACTGTCTTCAACTCTGCATTAGGAACACACTGTCTTCACTCTGCGTTAGGAAAAAACTGTCTTCACTCTGCTCTGGGAACACACTGTCTTCACTCTGCTCCTTGCACATACACAGCAAAACTGCGTTAGGAACACACTGTCTTCACTCTACGTTAGGAACATACTGTCTTCCTTCTACTATAGGAACACACTCTCTTCACTCTGCTTCATGCACATACACCGCAACTCTGCGTTAGGAAAACACTGTCTTCATTATGCGTTAGGAACATACTGTCTTCACTATGCGTTAGGAACACACTGTCTTCACTCTGCATTAGGAACACACTATCTTCACTCTGCATGAGGAACAAACTGTCTTCACTCTTCTCTAGGAACACACTGTCTTCACTCTGCTCCATACACATACTTCGCAACTCTGCGTTAGGAACACATTGTCTTCACTCTTCTCTAGGAACACACTGTCTTCACTCTGCTTCATGCAAATACACCACAACTCTGCATTAGGGACACTCTGTCTTCACTCTGCATTAGGAACACACTGTCTTCACTCTGCATTAGGAACACACTGTCTTCTCTCTGCATTAGGAACACACTGTCTTCACTCTGCTCTAGGAACACACTGTCTTCACTCTGCTACATGCACATACACCACAACTATGCGTTAGGAACACACTGTCTTCACTCTGTGTTAGGAACTCTCTGTCTTCATTCTGCTCTAGGAACACACTATCTTCACTCTGCGTTAGGAACATCCTGTCTTCACTCTGCTCTAGGAACACACTGTCTTAACTATGCATTAGGAACACACTGTCTTCACTCTGCATTATGACCACACTGTCTTCACTCTGCTCTAGGAACACACTGTCTTTACTCTGCTCCATGCACATACATCGCAACTCTGCCTTAGGAACGCACTGTCTTCACTCTAAGTTAGGAACACACTGTCTTCATTCTGCTCTACGAACACACTGTTTTTACTCTGCGTTAGGAACACATTGTCTTCACTATGCGTTAGGAACACACTGTTTTCACTATGCGTTAGGAACACACTGTCTTCACTCTGCATTAGGAACACACTGTCTTCACTCTGCATTAGGAACACACTGTCTTCACTCTGATTTAGGAACACTGTCATCAGTCTGCTCTAGGAACTCACTGTCTTCACTCTGAATTAGGAACACACTGTCTTCACTCTCCTCTAGGAACACACTGTCTTCACTCTGCTCCATGCACATACATCGCAACTCTGCGTTAGGAACGCACTGTCTTCACTCTGAGTTAAGAACACACTGTCTTCATTCTGCTCTACGAACACACTGTTTTTACTCTGTGTTAGGAACACATTGTCTGCACTATGCATTAGGAACACACTGTTTTCACTATGCCTTAGGGACACACTGACTTCACTCTGCATTAGGAACACACTGTCTTCACTCTGCATTAGGAACACACTGTCTTCACTCTGCTCTAGGAACACACTGTCTTCACTCTGCTCCATGCACATACGCCGCAACTCTGCGTTAGGAAAACAATGTCTTCACTATGCGTTAGGAATATACTGTCTTCACTATGCGTTAGGAACACACCGTCTTCACTATGCGTTTGGAACACACTGCCTTCACTATGCGTTAGGAACACACTGTCTTCACTCTGCGTTAGGAAAAAACTGTCTTCACTCTGCTCTAGGAACACACTGTCTTCACTCTGCTCCTTGCACATACACAGCAACTCTGCGTTAGGAACAAACTGTCTTCACTCTACGTTAGGAACATACTGTCTTCCCTCTACTTAGGAACACACTCTCTTCACTCTGCTTCATGCACATACACCACAACTCTGCGTTAGGAACACACTGTCTTCACTCTGCATTAGGAACACACTGTCTTCACTCTGCTCCATGCACATACTTCGCAACTCTGCGTTAGGAACGCACTGTCTTCACTCTGCGTTAAGAACACACTGTCTTCATTCTGCACTGTGAACACACTGTCTTTACTCTGCGTTAGGAACACATTGTTTTCACTCTTCTCTAGGAACACACTGTCTTCACTCTGCTTCATGCACATACACCAAACTCTGCGTTAGGGACACACTGTCTTCACTCTGCATTAGGAACACACTGTCTTCACTCTGCTCTAGGAACACACTGTCTTCACTCTGCTCCGTGCACATACACCACAACTCTGCCTTAGGAACACACAGTCTTCACTCTGTGCTAGGAACACTCTGTCTTCATTCTGCTCTAGGAACACACTATCTTCACTCTGCGTTAGGAACATACTGTCTTTGCTCTAGGAACACACTGTCTTAACTCTGCATTAGGAACACACTGTCTTCACTCTGCATTAGGAACACACTGTCTTCACTCTGCTCCATGCACATACATCGCAACTCTGCGTTAGGAACGCACTGCCTTCACTCTGAGTTAAGAACACACTGTCTTCATTCTGCTCTACGAACACACTCTTTTTACTCTGCGTTAGAAAGACATTGTCTTCACTATGCGTTAGGAACACACTGTTTTCACTATGCGTTAGGAACATACTGTCTTCACTCTGCATTAGGAACACACTGTCTTCACTCTGCTCTAGGAACACACTGTCTTCACTATGCGTTAGGAACATACTGTCTTCATTCTGCTCTACGAACACACTGTCTTCACTATGCGTTAGGAACACACTGCCTTCACAATGCGTTAGGAACACACTGTCTTCACTCTGCATTAGGAACACACTGTCTTCACTCTGCATTAGGAACACACTGTCTTCACTCTGCATTAGGAACACACTGTCTTCACTCTGCTCTAGGAACACACTGCCTTCACTCTGCTCCATGCACATACACAACAACTCTGCGTTAGGAACACACTGTCTTCACTCTGTGTTAGGAGTACTCTGTCTTCATTCTGCTCTAGGAACACACTATCTTCACTCTACGTTAGGAACATACTGTCTTTACTCTGCTCTAGGAACACACTGTCTTAACTCTGCATTAGGAACACACTGTCTTCACTCTGCATTAGGAACACACTGTCTTCACTCTGCTCTAGGAACACACTGTCTTCACTATGCGTTAGGAACATACTGTCTTGATTCTGCTCTATGAACACACTGTCTTCACTATGCATTGGGAACACACTGTCTTCACTCTGCTCTAGGAACAGGCTGTTCACTCTGCTCGATGCACAACACCGCAACTCTGCGTTAGGAAAACACTGTCTTCACTCTGCTCCATGTACATACTTCGCAATCTGCGTTAGGAACGCACTGTCTTCACTTTGCGTTAGGAAAAAACTGTCTTCACCCTGCTCTAGGAACACACTGACTTCACTCTGCTCCATGCACATACACCACAACTCTGCGTTAGGGACACACTGTCTTCACTCTGCATTAGGAACACACTGTCTTCACTCTGCATTAGGAACACACTGTCTTCACTCTGCATTAGGAACACACTGTCTTCACTATGCGTTAGGAACACACTGCCATCACTATGTGTTAGGAACACACTGTCTTCACTCTGTGTTAGGATCACTCTGTCTTCATTCTGCTCTAGGAACACACTATCTTCACTCTGCGTTAGGAACATAATTTCTTTACTCTGCTCTAGGAACACACTGTCTTAACTCTGCATTAGGAACACACTGTCTTCACTCTGCATTAGGAACACACTGTCTTCACTCTGATTTAGGAACACTGTCATCACTCTGCTCTAGGAACTCACTGTCTTCACTCTGAATTAGGAACACACTGTCTTCACTCTGCTCTAGGAACACTCTGTCGTCACTCTGCTCCATGCGCATACATCGCAACTCTGCGAAAGGAACGCACTGTCTTCACTCTGAGTTAAGAACACACTGTCTTCATTCTGCTGTACGAACACACTGTTTTTACTCTGCGTTAGGAACACATTGTCTTCACTATGCGTTAGGAACATACTGTCTTCATTCTGTGCTAGGGACACACTGTCTTCACTCTGCTGTACGAACACACTGTTTTCACTATGCGTTAGGAACACACTGTCTTCACTCTGCATTAGGACCACACTGTCTTCACTCTGCTTTAGGAACACACTGTCTTCACTCTGCTCCATGCACATACACCGCAACTCTGCGCTAGGAACACACTGTCTTCACTCTGTGTTAGGAACACACCGTCTTCATTCTGCTCTAGGAACACACTGTCTTCACTCTGCGTTAGGAACATACTGTCTTTACTCTGCTCTAGGAACACACTGTCTTAACTCTGCATTAGGAACACACTGTCTTCACTCTGCATTAGGAACACACTGTCTTCACTCTGATTTAAGAACACTGTCGTCACTCTGCTCTAGGAACTCACTGTCTTAACTCTGAATTAGGAACACACTGTCTTCACTCTTCTCTAGGAACACACTGTCTTCACTCTGCTCCATGCACATACTTTCCAACTCTGCGCTAAGAACACACTGTCTTAGCTATGCGTTAGGAACACACTGTCTTCACTCTGCTCTAGGAACACCCTGTCTTCACTCTGCTCGATGCACTTACACCGCAACTCTGCGTTAGGAAAACACTGTCTTCACTCTGTGTTAGGAACACTATCGTCACTCTGCTCCTGGAACTCACTGTCTTAACTCTGAATTAGGAACACACTGTCTTCACTCTGCTCTAGGAACACACTGTCTTCACTATGCGTTAGGATCATACTGTTTTCATTCTGCTCTACGAACACACTGTCTTCACTATGCGTAAGGAACACACTGTCTTCACTCTGCTGTAGGAACACGCTGTCTTCACTCTGCTCGATGCACATACATCGCAACTCTGCGTTAGGAACATACTGTCTTCACTATGCCTTAGGAACACACTGTCTTCACTCTGCATTAGGAACACACTGTCTTCACTCTGCATTAGGAACACACTGACTTCACTCTGCATTAGGAACACACTGTCTTCACTCTGCTCTAGGAACACACTGTCTTCACTCTGCTCCATGCACATACTTCGCAACTCTGCGTTAGGAACGCACTGTCTTCACTCTGCGTTAAGAACACACTGTCGTCATTCTGCTCTATGAACACACTGTCTTTACTCTGCGTTAGGAACACATTGTCTTCACTCTTCTCTATCAACACACTGTCTTCACTCTGCTTCATGCACATATACCACAACTCTGCGTTATGGACACACTGTCTTCACTCTGCATTAGGAACACACTGTCTTCACTCTGCATTAGGAACACACTGTCTTCACTCTGCATTAGGAACACACTGTCTTCACTATGCGTTAGGAACACACTGCCATCACTATGCGTTAGGAGCACACTGTCTTCACTCTGCGTTAGGAACACACTGTCTTCACTCTGCGTTAGGAACAAACTGTCTTCACTCTGCTCTAGGAACACACTGTCTTCACACTGCTCCTTGCAAATACTGCGCAACTCTGTGTTAGGAACACACTGTCTTCACTCTGCTCCATGCACATACTTCGCAACTCTGCGTTAGGAACGCACTGTCTTCACTCTGCGTTAAGAACACACTGTCTTCATTCTGCTCTATGAACACACTGTCTTTACTCTGCGTTAGGAACACATTGTTTTCACTCTTCTCTTGGAACACACTGTCTTCACTCTGCTTCATGCACATACACCAAACTCTGCGTTAGGGACACACTGTCTTCACTCTGCATTAGGAACACACTGTCTTCACTCTGCTCTAGGAACACACTGTCTTCACTCTGCTCCGTGCACATACACCACAACTCTGCCTTAGGAACACACAGTCTTCACTCTGTGTTAGGAACACTGTCTTCATTCTGCTCTAGGAACACACTATCTTCACTCTGCGTTAGGAACATACTGTCTTTACTCTGCTCTAGGAACACACTGTCTTAACTCTGCATTAGGAACACACTGCCTTCACTCTGATTTAGGAACACTGTCATCACTCTGCTCTAGGAACTCACTGTCTTCACTCTGAATTAGGAACACACTGTCTTCACTCTGCTCCATGCACATACACCGCAACTCTGCGCTAGGAACACACTGTCTTCACTCTGTGTTAGGAACACACTGTCTTCATTCTGCTATAGGAACACACTGTCTTCACTCTGCGTTCGGAACATACTGTCTTTACTCTGCTCTAGGAACACACTGTCTTAACTCTGCATTAGGAACACACTGTCTTCACTCTGCATTAGGAACACACTGTCTTCACTCTGATTTAAGAACACTGTTGTCACTCTGCTCTAGGAACTCACTGTCTTAACTCTGAATTAGGAACACACTGTCTTCACTCTTCTCTAGGAACACACTGTCTTCACTCTGCTCCATGCACATACTTTCCAACTCTGCGCTAAGAACACACTGTCTTAGCTATGAGTTAGGAACACACTGTCTTCACTCTGCTCTAGGAACACCCTGTCTTCACTCTGCTCGATGCACTTACACCGCAACTCTGCGTTAGGAAAACACTGTCTTCACTCTGTGTTAGGAACACTGTCGTCACTCTGCTCCTGGAACTCACTGTCTTAACTCTGAATTAGGAACACACTGTCTTCACTCTGCTCTAGGAACACACTGTCTTCACTCTGCTCCATGCACACACTTCGCACCTCTGCATTAGGAACGCACTGTCTTTACTCTGCGTTACAAACACACTGTCTTCATTCTGCTCTACGAACAAACTGTCTTCACTATGCGTTAAGAACACACTGTCTTCACTCTGCTCTAGGAACACGCTGTCTTCACTCTGCTAGATGCACATACACCGCAACTCTGCGTTAGGAAAACACTGTCTTCATTATGCGTTAGGAACATACTGTCTTCACTATGCGTTAGGAACACACTGTCTTAACTCTGCTCTAGGAACACACTGCCTTCACTATGCGTTAGGAACACACTGTCTTCAACTCTGCATTAGGAACACACTGTCTTCACTCTGCGTTAGGAAAAAACTGTCTTCACTCTGCTCTAGGAACACACTGTCTTCACTCAGCATTAGGAACACACTGTCTTCACTCTGCATTAGGAACACACTGTCTTCACTCTGCTCCATGCACATACATCACAACTCTGCGTTAGGAACGCACTGCCTTCACTCTGAGTTAAGAACACACTGTCTTCATTCTGCTCTACGAACACACTGTTTTTACTCTGCGTTAGAAAGACATTGTCTTCACTATGCGTTAGGAACACACTGTTTTCACTATGCGTTAGGAACATACTGTCTTCACTCTGCATTAGGAACACACTGTCTTCACTCTGCTCTAGGAACACACTGTCTTCACTATGCGTTAGGAACATACTGTCTTCATTCTGCTCTACGAACACACTGTCTTCACTATGCGTTAGGAACACACTGCCTTCACAATGCGTTAGGAACACACTGTCTTCACTCTGCATTAGGAACACACAGTCTTCACTCTGCATTAGGAACACACAGTCTTCACTCTGCATTAGGAACACACTGTCTTCACTCTGCATTAGGAACACACTGTCTTCACTCTGCTCTAGGAACACACTGCCTTCACTCTGCTCCATGCACATACACAACAACTCTGCGTTAGGAACACACTGTCTTCACTCTGTGTTAGGAGCACTCTGTCTTCATTCTGCTCTAGGAACACACTATCTTCACTCTGCGTTAGGAACATACTGTCTTTACTCTGCTCTAGGAACACACTGTCTTAACTCTGCATTAGGAACACACTGTCTTCACTCTGCATTAGGAACACACTGTCTTCACTCTGCTCTAGGAACACACTGTCTTCACTATGCGTTAGGAACATACTGTCTTGATTCTGCTCTATGAACACACTGTCTTCACTATGCATTGGGAACACACTGTCTTCACTCTGCTCTAGGAACAGGCTGTTCACTCTGCTCGATGCACAACACCGCAACTCTGCGTTAGGAAAACACTGTCTTCACTCTGCTCCATGTACATACTTCGCAATCTGCGTTAGGAACGCACTGTCTTCACTCTGCGTTAGGAAAAAACTGTCTTCACCCTGCTCTAGGAACACACTGTCTTCACTCTGCTCCATGCACATACACCACAACTCTGCGTTAGGGACACACTGTCTTCACTCTGCATTAGGAACACACTGTCTTCACTCTGCATTAGGAACACAGTGTCTTCACTCTGCATTAGGAACACACTGTCTTCACTATGCGTTAGGAACACACTGCCATCACTATGTGTTAGGAACACACTGTCTTCACTCTGTGTTAGGATCACTCTGTCTTCATTCTGCTCTAGGAACACACTATCTTCACTCTGCGTTAGGAACATAATTTCTTTACTCTGCTCTAGGAACACACTGTCTTAACTCTGCATTAGGAACACACTGTCTTCACTCTGCATTAGGAACACACTGTCTTCACTCTGATTTAGGAACACTGTCATCACTCTGCTCTAGGAACTCACTGTCTTCACTCTGAATTAGGAACACACTGTCTTCACTCTGCTCTAGGAACACTCTGTCGTCACTCTGCTCCATGCACATAAATCGCAACTCTGCGAAAGGAACGCACTGTCTTCACTCTGAGTTAAGAACACACTGTCTTCATTCTGCTGTACGAACACACTGTTTTTACTCTGCGTTAGGAACACATTGTCTTCACTATGCGTTAGGAACATACTGTCTTCATTCTGTGCTAGGGACACACTGTCTTCACTCTGCTGTACGAACACACTGTTTTCACTATGCGTTAGGAACACACTGTCTTCACTCTGCATTAGGACCACACTGTCTTCACTCTGCTTTAGGAACACACTGTCTTCACTCTGCTCCATGCACATACACCGCAACTCTGCGCTAGGAACACACTGTCTTCACTCTGTGTTAGGAACACACTGTCTTCATTCTGCTCTAGGAACACACTGTCTTCACTCTGCGTTAGGAACATACTGTCTTTACTCTGCTCTAGGAACACACTGTCTTAACTCTGCATTAGGAACACACTGTCTTCACTCTGCATTAGGAACACACTGTCTTCACTCTGATTTAAGAACACTGTCGTCACTCTGCTCTAGGAACTCACTGTCTTAACTCTGAATTAGGAACACACTGTCTTCACTCTTCTCTAGGAACACACTGTCTTCACTCTGCTCCATGCACATACTTTCCAACTCTGCGCTAAGAACACACTGTCTTAGCTATGCGTTAGGAACACACTGTCTTCACTCTGCTCTAGGAACACCCTGTCTTCACTCTGCTCGATGCACTTACACCGCAACTCTGCGTTAGGAAAACACTGTCTTCACTCTGTGTTAGGAACACTATCGTCACTCTGCTCCTGGAACTCACTGTCTTAACTCTGAATTAGGAACACACTGTCTTCACTCTGCTCTAGGAACACACTGTCTTCACTATGCGTTAGGATCATACTGTTTTCATTCTGCTCTACGAACACACTGTCTTCACTATGCGTAAGGAACACACTGTCTTCACTCTGAATTAGGAACACGCTGTCTTCACTCTGCTCGATGCACATACATCGCAACTCTGCGTTAGGAAAACACTGTCTTCACTATGCGTTAGGAACATACTGTCTTCACTATGCCTTAGGAACACACTGTCTTCACTCTGCATTAGGAACACACTGTCTTCACTCTGCATTAGGAACACACTGACTTCACTCTGCATTAGGAACACACTGTCTTCACTCTGCTCTAGGAACACACTGTCTTCACTCTGCTCCATGCACATACTTCGCAACTCTGCGTTAGGAACGCACTGTCTTCACTCTGCGTTAAGAACACACTGTCGTCATTCTGCTCTATGAACACACTGTCTTTACTCTGCGTTAGGAACACATTGTCTTCACTCTTCTCTATCAACACACTGTCTTCACTCTGCTTCATGCACATATACCACAACTCTGCGTTATGGACACACTGTCTTCACTCTGCATTAGGAACACACTGTCTTCACTCTGCATTAGGAACACACTGTCTTCACTCTGCATTAGGAACACACTGTCTTCACTATGCGTTAGGAACACACTGCCTTCACTATGCGTTAGGAGCACACTGTCTTCACTCTGCGTTAGGAACACACTGTCTTCACTCTGCGTTAGGAACAAACTGTCTTCACTCTGCTCTAGGAACACACTGTCTTCACACTGCTCCTTGCAAATACTGCGCAACTCTGCGTTAGGAACACACTGTCTTCATTCTGTGTTATTAACATACTGTCTTCACTCTGCTTTAGGAACACACTCTCTTCACTCTGCATTAGGAACACACTGTCTTCACTCTGCATTATGAACACAATGTCTTCACTCTGCATTAGGAACACACTGTCTTCACTCTGCTCTAGGAACACACTGTCTTCACTCTGCTCCATGCACATACACCACAACTCTGCGTTAGGAACACACTATCTTCACTCTGTGTTAGGAACACTCTGTCTTCATTCTGCTCTAGGAACACACTATCTTCACTCTGCGTTAGGAACATACTGTCTTTGCTCTGCTCTAGGAACACACTGTCTTAACTCTGCATTAGGAACATAGTGTCTTCACTCTGATTTAGGAACACTCTCATCACTGTGCCCTAGGAACTCACTGTCTTCACTCTGAATTAGGAACACACTGTCTTCACTCTGCTCTAGGAACACACTGTCTTCACTCTGCTCCATGCACATACATCGCAACTCTGCGTTAGGAACGCACTGTCTTGACTCTGAATTAGGAACACACTGTCTTCACTCTGCCCTAGGAACACACTGTCTTCATTCTGCTCTACGAACACACTATTTTTACTCTGCGTTAAGAACAATTTGTCTTCACTATGCGTTAGGGACACACTGTTTTCACTATGCCTTAGGAACACACTGTCTTCACTCTGCATTCGGAACACACTGTCTTCACTCTGCTCCATGCACATACACCACAACTCTGCGTTAGGAACACACTGTCTTCACTCTGTGTTAGGAACACTCTGTCTTCATTCTGCTCTAGGAACACACTATCTACACTCTGCGATAGGAACATACTGTCTTTACTCTGCTCTAGGAACACACTGTCTTAACTCTGCATTAGGAACACACTCTCTTCACTCTGCATTAGGAACACACTGTCTTCACTCTGATTTAGGAACACTGTCATCAGTCTGCTCTAGGAACTCACTGTCTTCACTCTGAATTAGGAACACACTGTCTTCACTCTCCTCTAGGAACACACTGTCTTCACTCTGCTCCATGCACATACATCGCAACTCTGCGTTAGGAACGCACTGTCTTCACTCTGAGTTAAGAACACACTGTCTTCATTCTGCTCTACGAACACACTGTTTTTACTCTGCGTTAGGAACACATTGTCTGCACTATGCATTAGGAACACATTGTTTTCACTATGCCTTAGGGACACACTGTCTTCACTCTGAATTAGGAACACACTGTCTTCACTCTGCATTAGGAACACACTGTCTTCACTCTGCTCCATGCACATACACCGCAACTCTGCTCTAGGAACACACTGTCTTCACTCTGCTCCATGCACATACACCGCAACTCTGCGTTAGGAAAACAATGTCTTCACTATGCGTTAGGAATATACTGTCTTCACTATGCGTTAGGAACAAACCGTCTTCACTATGCGTTTGGAACACACTGCCTTCACTATGCGTTAGGAACACAGTGTCTGCACTCTGCATTAGGAACACACTGTCTTCACTCTGCGTTAGGAAAAAACTGTCTTCACTCTGCTCTAGGAACACACTGTCTTCACTCTGCTCCATGCACATACACCACAACTCTGCGTTAGGAACACACTGTCTTCACTCTGCATTAGGAACACACTGTCTTCACTCTGCTCCATGCACATACTTCGCAACTCTGCGTTAGGAACGCACTGTCTTCACTCTGCGTTAAGAACACACTGTCTTCATTCTGCTCTATGAACACACTGTCTTTACTCTGCGTTAGGAACACATTGTTTTCACTCTTCTCTAGGAACACACTGTCTTCACTCTGCTTCATGCACATACATCAAACTCTGCGTTAGGGACACACTGTCTTCACTCTGCATTAGGAACACACTGTCTTCACTCTGCTCTAGGAACACACTGTCTTCACTCTGCTCCGTGCACATACACCACAACTCTGCCTTAGGAACACACAGTCTTCACTCTGTGTTAGGAACACTGTCTTCATTCTGCTCTAGGAACACACTATCTTCACTTTGCGTTAGGAACATACTGTCTTTACTCTGCTCTAGGAACACACTGTCTTAACTCTGCATTAGGAACACACTGCCTTCACTCTGATTTAGGAACACTGTCATCACTCTGCTCTAGGAACTCACTGTCTTCACTCTGTGTTAGGAACACACTGTCTTCATTCTGCTCTAGGAACACACTGTCTTCACTCTGCGTTCGGAACATACTGTCTTTACTCTGCTCTAGGAACACACTGTCTTAACTCTGCATTAGGAACACACTGTCTTCACTCTGCATTAGGAACACACTGTCTTCACTCTGATTTAAGAACACTGTCGTCACTCTGCTCTAGGAACTCACTGTCTTAACTCTGAATTAGGAACACACTGTCTTCACTCTTCTCTAGGAACACACTGTCTTCACTCTGCTCCATGCACATACTTTCCAACTCTGCGCTAAGAACACACTGTCTTAGCTATGAGTTAGGAACACACTGTCTTCACTCTGCTCTAGGAACACCCTGTCTTCACTCTGCTCGATGCACTTACACCGCAACTCTGCGTTAGGAAAACACTGTCTTCACTCTGTGTTAGGAACACTGTCGTCACTCTGCTCCTGGAACTCACTGTCTTAACTCTGAATTAGGAACACACTGTCTTCACTCTGCTCTAGGAACACACTGTCTTCACTCTGCTCCATGCACACACTTCGCACCTCTGCATTAGGAACGCACTGTCTTTACTCTGCGTTACAAACACACTGTCTTCATTCTGCTCTACGAACAAACTGTCTTCACTATGCGTTAAGAACACACTGTCTTCACTCTGCTCTAGGAACACGCTGTCTTCACTCTGCTAGATGCACATACACCGCAACTCTGCGTTAGGAAAACACTGTCTTCATTATGCGTTAGGAACATACTGTCTTCACTATGCGTTAGGAAAACACTGTCTTAACTCTGCTCTAGGAACACACTGCCTTCACTATGCGTTAGGAACACACTGTCTTCAACTCTGCATTAGGAACACACTGTCTTCACTCTGCGTTAGGAAAAAACTGTCTTCACTCTGCTCTAGGAACACACTGTCTTCACTCTGCTCCTTGCACATACACAGCAACTCTGCGTTAGGAACACACTGTCTTCACTCTACGTTAGGAACATATTGTCTTCCCTCTACTATAGGAACACACTCTCTTCACTCTGCTTCATGCACATACAGAACAACTCTGCCTTAGGAACACACTGTCTTCACTCTGCATTAGGAACACACTATCTTCACTCTGCATTAGGAACACACTGTCTTCACTCTTCTCTAGGAACACACTGTCTTCACTCTGCTCCATACACATACTTCGCAACTCTGCGTTAGGAACACATTGTCTTCACTCTTCTCTAGGAACACACTGTCTTCACTCTGCTTCATGCAAATACACCACAACTCTGCATTAGGGACACACTGTCTTCACTCTGCATTAGGAACACACGGTCTTCACTCTGCATTAGGAACACACTGTCTTTTCTCTGCATTAGGAACACACTCTCTTCACTCTGCTCTAGGAACACACTGTCTTCACTCTGTGTTAGGAACTCTCTGTCTTCATTCTGCTCTAGGAACACACTATCTTCACTCTGCGTTAGGAACATACTGTCTTCACTCTGCTCTAGGAACACACTGTCTTAACTATGCATTAGGAACACACTGTCTTCACTCTGCATTAGGACCACACTGTCTTCACTCTGCTCTAGGAACACACTGTCTTTACTCTGCTCCATGCACATACATCGCAACTCTGCCTTAGGAACGCACTGTCTTTGCTCTAAGTTAAGAACACACTGTCTTCATTCTGCTCTACGAACACACTGTTTTTACTCTGCGTTAGGAACACATTGTCTTCACTATGCGTTAGGAACACACTGTTTTCACTATGCGTTAGGAACACACTGTCTTCACTCTGCATTAGGAACACACTGTCTTCACTCTGCATTAGGAACACACTGTCTTCACTCTGATTTAGGAACACTGTCATCAGTCTGCTCTAGGAACTCACTGTCTTCACTCTGAATTAGGAACACACTGTCTTCACTCTCCTCTAGGAACACACTGTCTTCACTCTGCTCCATGCACATACATCGCAACTCTGCGTTAGGAACGCACTGTCTTCACTCTGAGTTAAGAACACACTGTCTTCATTCTGCTCTACGAACACACTGTTTTTACTCTGCGTTAGGAACACATTGTCTGCACTATGCATTAGGAACACACTGTTTTCACTATACCTTAGGGACACACTGTCTTCACTCTGCATTAGGAACACACTGTCTTCACTCTGCATTAGGAACACACTGTCTTCACTCTTCTCTAGGAACACACTGTCTTCACTCTGCTCCATGCACATACACCGCAACTCTGCGTTAGGAAAACAATGTCTTCACTATGCGTTAGGAATATACTGTCTTCACTATGCGTTAGGAACACACCGTCTTCACTATGCGTTTGGAACACACTGCTTTCACTATGCGTTAGGAACACACTGTCTGCACTCTGCATTAGGAACACACTGTCTTCACTCTGCGTTAGGAAAAAACTGTCTTCACTCTGCTCTAGGAACACACTGTCTTCACTCTGCTCCTTGCACATACACAGCAACTCTGCGTTAGGAACACACTGTCTTCACTCTACATTAGGAACATACTGTCTTCCCTCTACTTAGGAACACACTCTCTTCACTCTGCTTCATGCACATACACCACAACTCTGCGTTAGGAACACACTGTCTTCACTCTGCATTAGGACACACTGTCTTCACTCTGCATTAGGAACACACTGTCTTCACTCTGCTCTAGGAACACACTGTCTTCACTTTGCTCCATGCACATACTTCGCAACTCTGCGTTAGGAACGCACTGTCTTCACTCTGCATTAAGAACACACTGTCTTCATTCTGCTCTATGAACACACTGTCTTTACTCTGCGTTAGGAACACATTGTTTTCACTCTTCTTTGGGAACACACTGTCTTCACTCTGCTCTAGGAACACACTGTCTTCACTATGCGTTAGGAACATACTGTCTTCATTCTGCTCTACGAACACACTGTCTTCACTATGCATTAGGAACACACTGTCTTCACTCTGCTCTAGGAACATGCTGTTCACTCTGCTGATGCACAACACCGCAACTCTGCGTTAGGAAAACACTGTCTTCACTATGCCTTAGGAACACACTGTCTTCACTATGCGTTAGGAACACACTGCCTTCACAATGCGTTAGGAACACACTGTCTTCAATCTGCATTAGGAACACACTGTCTTCACTCTGCATTAGGAACACACTGTCTTCACTCTGCATTAGGAACACACTGTCTTCACTCTGCTCTAGGAACACACTGCCTTCACTCTGCTCCATGCACATACACTGCAACTCTGCGCTAGGAACACACTGTCTTCACTCTGTGTTAGGAACACACTGTCTTCATTCTGCTCTAGGAACACACTGTCTTCACTCTGCGTTAGGAACATACTGTCTTTACTCTGCTCTAGGAACACACTGTCTTAACTCTGCATTAGGAACACACTGTCTTCACTCTGCATTAGGAACACACTGTCTTCACTCTGATTTAAGAACACTGTCGTCACTCTGCTCTAGGAACACACTGTCTTCACTCTGCTCCATGCACATACACCACAACTTTGCGTTAGGAACACACTGTCTTCACTCTGCATTAGGAACACACTGTCTTCACTCTGCTCTAGGAACACACTGTCTTCACTCTGCTCCATGCACATACACCACATCTATGCGTTAGGAACACACTGTCTTCACTCTGTGTTAGGAACTCTCTGTCTTCATTCTGCTCTAGGAACACACTATCTTCACTCTGCGTTAGGAACATACTGTCTTCACTCTGCTCTAGGAACACACTGTCTTAACTATGCATTAGGAACACACTGTCTTCACTCTGCATTAGGACCACACTGTCTTCACTCTGCTCTAGGAACACACTGTCTTTACTCTGCTCCATGCACATACATCGCAACTCTGCCTTAGGAACGCACTGTCTTCGCTCTAAGTTAAGAACACACTGTCTTCATTCTGCTCTACGAACACACTGTTTTTACTCTGCGTTAGGAACACATTGTCTTCACTATGCGTTAGGAACACACTGTTTTCACTATGCGTTAGGAACACACTGTCTTCACTCTGCATTAGGAACACACTGTCTTCACTCTGCATTAGGAACACACTGTCTTCACTCTGATTTAGGAACACTGTCATCAGTCTGCTCTAGGAACTCACTGTCTTCACTCTGAATTAGGAACACACTGTCTTCACTCTCCTCTAGGAACACACTGTCTTCACTCTGCTCCATGCACATACATCGCAACTCTGCGTTAGGAACGCACTGTCTTCACTCTGAGTTAAGAACACACTGTCTTCATTCTGCTCTACGAACACACTGTTTTTACTCTGCGTTAGGAACACATTGTCTGCACTATGCATTAGGAACACACTGTTTTCACTATGCCTTAGGGACACAATGTCTTCACTCTGCATTAGGAACACACTGTCTTCACTCTGCATTAGGAACACACTGTCTTCACTCTGCTCTAGGAACACACTGTCTTCACTCTGCTCCATGCACATACACTGCAACTCTGCGTTAGGAAATCAATGTCTTCACTATGCGTTAGGAATATACTGTCTTCACTATGCGTTAGGAACACACCGTCTTCACTATGCGTTTGGAACACACTGCTTTCACTATGTGTTAGGAACACACTGTCTGCACTCTGCATTAGGAACACACTGTCTTCACTCTGCGTTAGGAAAAAACTGTCTTCACTCTGCTCTAGGAACACACTGTCTTCACTCTGCTCCTTGCACATACACAGCAACTCTGCGTTAGGAACACACTGTCTTCACTCTACGTTAGGAACATACTGTCTTCCCTCTACTTAGGAACACACTCTCTTCACTCTGCTTCATGCACATACACCACAACTCTGCGTTAGGAACACACTGTCTTCACTCTGCATTAGGAACACACTGTCTTCACTCTGCATTAGGAACACACTGTCTTCACTCTGCTCCATGCACATACTTCGCAACTCTGCGTTAGGAACGCACTGTCTTCACTCTGCGTTAAGAACACACTGTCTTCATTCTGCTCTATGAACACACTATCTTTACTCTGCGTTAGGAACACATTGTTTTCACTCTTCTTTGGGAACACACTGTCTTCACTCTGCTTCATGCACATACACCAAACTCTGCGTTAGGGACACACGGTCTTCACTCTGCATTAGGAACACACTGTCTTCACTCTGCTCTAGGAACACACTGTCTTCACTCTGCTCCGTGCACATACACCACAACTCTGCCTTAGGAACACACAGTCTTCACTCTGTGTTAGGAACACTCTGTCTTCATTCTGCTCTAGGAACACACTATCTTCACTCTGCGTTAGGAACATACTGTCTTTACTCTGCTCTAGGAACACACTGTCTTCACTCTGCATTAGGAACACACTGTCTTCACTCTGCATTAGGAACACACTGTCTTCACTCTGATTTAGGAACACTGTCATCACTCTGCTCTAGGAACTCACTGTCTTCAATCTGAATTAGGAACACACTGTCTTCACTCTGCTCTAGGAACACAGTGTCTTCACTCTGCTCCATGCACATACATCGCAACTCTGCCTTAGGAACGCACTGCCTTCACTCTGAGTTAAGAACACACTGTCTTCATTCTGCTCTACGAACACACTGTTTTTACTCTGCGTTAGAAAGACATTGTCTTCACTATGCGTTAGGAACACACTGCCTTCACAATGCGTTAGGAACACACTGTCTTCACTCTGCATTAGGAACACACTGTCCTCACTCTGATTTAAGAACACTGTCGTCACTCTGCTCTAGGAACTCACTGTCTTCACTCTGCATTAGGAACACACTGTCTTCACTCTGCTCCATGCACATACACCGCAACTCTGCGCTAGGAACACACTGTCTTCACTCTGCGTTAGGAACATACTGTCTTTACTCTGCATTAGGAACACACTGTCTTCACTCTGCATTAGGAACATACTGTCTTCACTCTGAATTAGGAACACACTGTCTTCACTCTCCTCTAGGAACACACTGTCTTCACTCTGCTCCATGCACATACATCGCAACTCTGCGTTAGGAACGCACTGTCTTCACTCTGAGTTAAGAACACACTGTCTTCATTCTGCTCTACGAACACACTGTTTTTACTCTGCGTTAGGAACACATTGTCTGCACTATGCATTAGGAACACACTGTTTTCACTATGCCTTAGGGACACAATGTCTTCACTCTGCATTAGGAACACACTGTCTTCACTCTGCATTAGGAACACACTGTCTTCACTCTGCTCTAGGAACACACTGTCTTCACTCTGCTCCATGCACATACACTGCAACTCTGCGTTAGGAAATCAATGTCTTCACTATGCGTTAGGAATATACTGTCTTCACTATGCGTTAGGAACACACCGTCTTCACTATGCGTTTGGAACACACTGCTTTCACTATGTGTTAGGAACACACTGTCTGCACTCTGCATTAGGAACACACTGTCTTCACTCTGCGTTAGGAAAAAACTGTCTTCACTCTGCTCTAGGAACACACTGTCTTCACTCTGCTCCTTGCACATACACAGCAACTCTGCGTTAGGAACACACTGTCTTCACTCTACGTTAGGAACATACTGTCTTCCCTCTACTTAGGAACACACTCTCTTCACTCTGCTTCATGCACATACACCACAACTCTGCGTTAGGAACACACTGTCTTCACTCTGCATTAGGAACACACTGTCTTCACTCTGCATTAGGAACACACTGTCTTCACTCTGCTCCATGCACATACTTCGCAACTCTGCGTTAGTAACGCACTGTCTTCACTCTGCGTTAAGAACACACTGTCTTCATTCTGCTCTATGAACACACTATCTTTACTCTGCGTTAGGAACACATTGTTTTCACTCTTCTTTGGGAACACACTGTCTTCACTCTGCTTCATGCACATACACCAAACTCTGCGTTAGGGACACACGGTCTTCACTCTGCATTAGGAACACACTGTCTTCACTCTGCTCTAGGAACACACTGTCTTCACTCTGCTCCGTGCACATACACCACAACTCTGCCTTAGGAACACACAGTCTTCACTCTGTGTTAGGAACACTCTGTCTTCATTCTGCTCTAGGAACACACTATCTTCACTCTGCGTTAGGAACATACTGTCTTTACTCTGCTCTAGGAACACACTGTCTTCACTCTGCATTAGGAACACACTGTCTTCACTCTGCATTAGGAACACACTGTCTTCACTCTGATTTAGGAACACTGTCATCACTCTGCTCTAGGAACTCACTGTCTTCAATCTGAATTAGGAACACACTGTCTTCACTCTGCTCTAGGAACACAGTGTCTTCACTCTGCTCCATGCACATACATCGCAACTCTGCCTTAGGAACGCACTGCCTTCACTCTGAGTTAAGAACACACTGTCTTCATTCTGCTCTACGAACACACTGTTTTTACTCTGCGTTAGAAAGACATTGTCTTCACTATGCGTTAGGAACACACTGCCTTCACAATGCGTTAGGAACACACTGTCTTCACTCTGCATTAGGAACACACTGTCCTCACTCTGATTTAAGAACACTGTCGTCACTCTGCTCTAGGAACTCACTGTCTTCACTCTGCATTAGGAACACACTGTCTTCACTCTGCTCCATGCACATACACCGCAACTCTGCGCTAGGAACACACTGTCTTCACTCTGTGTTAGGAACACACTGTCTTCATTCTGCGCTAGGAACACACTGTCTTCACTCTGCGTTAGGAACATACTGTCTTTACTCTGCATTAGGAACACACTGTCTTCACTCTGCATTAGGAACATACTGTCTTCACTCTGATTTAAGAACACTGTCGTCACTCTGCTCTAGGAACTCACTGTCTTCACTCTGCATTAGGAACACACTGTCTTCACTCTGCTCTAGGAACACACTGCCTTCACTCTGCTCCATGCACATACACCGCAACTCTGTGCTAGGAAAACACTGTCTTCACTCTGTGTTAGGAACACACTGTCTTCATTCTGCTCTAGGAACACACTGTCTTCACTCTGCGTTAGGAACATACTGTCTTTACTCTGCTCTAGGAACACACTGTCTTAACTCTGCATTAGGAACACACTGTCTTCACTCTGCATTAGGAACACACTGTCTTCACTCTGATTTAAGAACACTGTCGTCACTCTGCTCTAGGAACTCACTGTCTTAACTCTGAATTAGGAACACACTGTCTTCACTCTTCTCTAGGAACACACTGTCTTCACTCTGCTCCATGCACATACTTTCCAACTCTGCGCTAAGAACACACTGTCTTAGCTATGCGTTAGGAACACACTGTCTTCACTCTGCTCTAGGAACACCCTGTCTTCACTGTGCTCGATGCACTTACACCGCAACTCTGCGTTAGGAAAACACTGTCTTCACTCTGTGTTAGGAACACTGTCGTCACTCTGCTCCTGGAACTCACTGTCTTAACTCTGATTTAGGAACACACTGTCTTCATTCTGCTCTAGGAACACACTGTTTTCACTCTGCTCCATGCACACACTTCGCACCTCTGCATTAGGAACGCACTGTCTTTACTCTGCGTTAAAAACACACTGTCTTCATTCTGCTCTACGAACAAACTGTCTTCACTATGCGTTAAGAACACACTGTCTTCACTCTGCTCTAGGAACACGCTGTCTTCACTCTGCTAGATGCACATACACCGCAACTCTGCGTTAGGAAAACAGTGTCTTCATTATGCGTTAGGAACATACTGTCTTCACTATGCGTTAGGAACACACTGTCTTAACTCTGCTCTAGGAACACACTGCCTTCACTATGCGTTAGGAACACACTGTCTTCAACTCTGCATTAGGAACACACTGTCTTCACTCTGCGTTAGGAAAAAACTGTCTTCACTCTGCTCTAGGAACACACTGTCTTCACTCTGCTCCTTGCGCATACACAGCAACTCTTCGTTAGGAACACACTGTCTTCACTCTCCGTTAGGAACATACTGTCTTCCCTCTACTATAGGAACACACGCTCTTCACTCTGCTTCATGCACATACACCACAACTCTGCGTTAGGAACACACTGTCTTCACTCTGCATTAGGAACACTCTATCTTCACTCTGCATTAGGAACACACTGTCTTCACTCTTCTCTAGGAACACACTGTCTTCAGTCTGCTCCATACACATACTTCGCAACTCTTCGTTAGGAACACATTGTCTTCACTCTTCTCTAGGAACACACTGTCTTCACTCTGCTTCATGCAAATACACCACAACTCTGCATAAGGGACACACTGTCTTCACTCTGCATTAGGAACACACTGTCTTCACTCTGCATTAGGAACACACTGTCTTCTCTCTGCATTAGGAACACACTGTCTTCACTCTGCTCTAGGAACACACTGTCTTCACTCTGCTCCATGCACATACACCACAACTATGCGTTAGGAACACACTGTCTTCACTCTGTGTTAGGAACTCTCTGTCTTCATTCTGCTCTAGGAACACACTATCTTCACTCTGCGTTAGGAACATACTGTCTTCACTCTGCTCTAGGAACACACTGTCTTAACTATGCATTAGGAACACACTGTCTTCACTCTGCATTAGGACCACACTGTCTTCACTCTGCTCTAGGAACACACTGTCTTCACTCTGCATTAGGAACACACTGTCTTCACTCTGCATTAGGAACACCCTGTCTTCACTCTGATTTAGGAACACTGTCATCAGTCTGCTCTAGGAACTCACTGTCTTCACTCTGAATTAGGAACACACTGTCTTCTCTCTCCTCTAGGAACACAATGTCTTCACTCTGCTCCATGCACATACATCGCAACTCTGCGTTAGGAACGCACTGTCTTCACTCTGAGTTAAGAAAACACTGTCTTCATTCTACTCTACGAACACACTGTTTTTACTCTGCGTTAGGAACACATTGTCTGCACTATGCATTAGGAACACACTGTTTTCACTATGCCTTAGGGACACACTGTCTTCACTCTGCATTAGGAACACACTGTCTTCACTCTGCATTAGGAACACACTGTCTTCACTCTGCTCTAGGAACACACTGTCTTCACTCTGCTCCATGCACATACACTGCAACTCTGCGTTTGGAAATCAATGTCTTCACTATGCGTTAGGAATATACTGTCTTCACTATGCGTTAGGAACACACCGTCTTCACTATGCGTTTGGAACACACTGCTTTCACTATGCGTTAGGAACACACTGTCTGCACTCTGCATTAGGAACACACTGTCTTCACTCTGCGTTAGGAAAAAACTGTCTTCACTCTGTTCTAGGAACACACTGTCTTCACTCTGCTCCTTGCACATACACAGCAACTCTGCGTTAGGAACACACTGTCTTCACTCTACGTTAGGAACATACTGTCTTCCCTCTACTTAGGAACACACTCTCTTCACTCTGCTTCATGCACATACACCACAACTCTGCGTTAGGAACACACTGTCTTCACTCTGCATTAGGAACACACTGTCTTCACTCTGCATTAGGAACACACTGTCTTCACTCTGCTCCATGCACATACTTCGCAACTCTGCGTTAGGAACGCACTGTCTTCACTCTGCGTTAAGAACACACTGTCTTCATTCTGCTCTATGAACACACTGTCTTTTCTCTGCGTTAGGAACACATTGTTTTCACTCTTCTTTGGGAACACACTGTCTTCACTCTGCTTCATGCACATACACCAAACTCTGCGTTAGGGACACACTGTCTTCACTCTGCATTAGGAACACACTGTCTTCACTCTGCTCTAGGAACACACTGTCTTCACTCTGCTCCGTGCACATACACCACAACTCTGCCTTAGGAACACACAGTCTTCACTCTGTGTTAGGAACACTCTGTCTTCATTCTGCTCTAGGAACACACTATCTTCACTCTGCGTTAGGAACATACTGTCTTTACTCTGCTCTAGGAACACAGTGTCTTAACTCTGCATTAGGAACACACTGTCTTCACTCTGCATTAGGAACACACTGTCTTCACTCTGATTTAGGAACACTGTCATCACTCTGCTCTAGGAACTCACTTTCTTCAATCTGAATTAGGAACACACTGTCTTCACTCTGCTCTAGGAACACAGTGTCTTCACTCTGCTCCATGCACATACATCGCAACTCTGCCTTAGGAACGCACTGCCTTCACTGTGAGTTAAGAACACACTGTCTTCATTCTGCTCTACGAACACACTGTTTTTACTCTGCGTTAGAAAGACATTGTCTTCACTATGCGTTAGGAACACACTGTTTTCACTATGCGTTAGGAACATACTGTCTTCACTCTGCATTAGGAACACACTGTCTTCACTCTGCTCTAGGAACACACTGTCTTCACTATGCATTAGGAACACACTGTCTTCACTCAGCTCTAGGAACATGCTGTTCACTCTGCTGATGCACAACACCGCAACTCTGCGTTAGGAAAACACTGTCTTCACTATGCCTTAGGAACACACTGTCTTCACTATGCGTTAGGTACACACTGCCTTCACAATGCGTTAGGAACACACTGTCTTCACTCTGCATTAGGAACACACTGTCTTCACTCTGCATTAGGAACACACTGTCTTCACTCTGCATTAGGAACACACTGTCTTCACTCTGCTCTAGGAACACACTGCCTTCACTCTGCTCCATGCACATACACCGCAACTCTGCGCTAGGAACACACTGTCTTCACTCTGTGTTAGGAACACACTGTCTTCATTCTGCTCTAGGAACACACTGTCTTCACTCTGCGTTAGGAACATACTGTCTTTACTCTGCATTAGGAACACACTGTCTTCACTCTGCATTAGGAACACACTGTCTTCACTCTGATTTAAGAACACTGTCGTCACTCTGCTCTAGGAACTCACTGTCTTCACTCTGCATTAGGAACACACTGTCTTCACTCTGCTCTAGGAACACACTGCCTTCACTCTGCTCCATGCACATACACCGCAACTCTGCGCTAGGAAAACACTGTCTTCACTCTGTGTTAGGAACACACTGTCTTCATTCTGGTCTAGGAACACACTGTCTTCACTCTGCGTTAGGAACATACTGTCTTTACTCTGCTCTAGGAACACACTGTCTTAACTCTGCATTAGGAACACACTGTCTTCACTCTGCATTAGGAACACACTGTCTTCACTCTGATTTAAGAACACTGTCGTCACTCTGCTCTAGGAACTCACTGTCTTAACTCTGAATTAGGAACACACTGTCTTCACTCTTCTCTAGGAACACACTGTCTTCACTCTGCTCCATGCACATACTTTCCAACTCTGCGCTAAGAACACACTGTCTTAGCTATGCGTTAGGAACACACTGTCTTCACTCTGCTCTAGGAACACCCAGTCTTCACTCTGCTCGATGCACTTACACCGCAACTCTGCGTTAGGAAAACACTGTCTTCACTCTGTGTTAGGAACACTGTCGTCACTCTGCTCCTGGAACTCACTGTCTTAACTCTGATTTAGGAACACACTGTCTTCATTCTGCTCTAGGAACACACTGTTTTCACTCTGCTCCATGCACACACTTCGCACCTCTGCATTAGGAACGCACCGTCTTTACTCTGCGTTAAAAACACACTGTCTTCATTCTGCTCTACGAACAAACTGTCTTCACTATGCGTTAAGAACACACTGTCTTCACTCTGGTCTAGGAACACGCTGTCTTCACTCTGCTAGATGCACATACACCGCAACTCTGCGTTAGGAAAACAGTGTCTTCATTATGCGTTAGGAACATACTGTCTTCACTATGCGTTAGGAACACACTGTCTTAACTCTGCTCTAGGAACACACTGCCTTCACTATGCGTTAGGAACACACTGTCTTCAACTCTGCATTAGGAACACACTGTCTTCACTCTGCGTTAGGAAAAAACTGTCTTCACTCTGCTCTAGGAACACACTGTCTTCACTCTGCTCCTTGCGCATACACAGCAACTCTGCGTTAGGAACACACTGTCTTCACTCTACGTTAGGAACATACTGTCTTCCCTCTACTATAGGAACACACTCTCTTCACTCTGCTTCATGCACATACACCACAACTCTGCGTTAGGAACACACTGTCTTCACTCTGCATTAGGAACACACTATCTTCACTCTGCATTAGGAACACACTGTCTTCACTCTTCTCTAGGAACACACTGTCTTCACTCTGCTCCATACACATACTTCGCAACTCTGCGTTAGGAACACATTGTCTTCACTCTTCTCTAGGAACACACTGTCTTCACTCTGATTCATGCAAATACACCACAACTCTGCATTAGGGACACACTGTCTTCACTCTGCATTAGGAACACACTGTCTTCACTCTGCATTAGGAACACACTGTCTTCTCTCTGCGTTAGGAACACACTGTCTTCACTCTGCTCTAGGAACACACTGTCTTCACTCTGCTCCATGCACATACACCACAACTATGCGTTAGGAACACACTGTCTTCACTCTGTGTTAGGAACTCTCTGTCTTCATTCTGCTCTAGGAACACACTCTCTTCACTCTGCGTTAGGAACATACTGTCTTCACTCTGCTCTAGGAACACACTGTCTTAACTATGCATTAGGAACACACTGTCTTCACTCTGCATTAGGACCACACTGTCTTCACTCTGCTCTAGGAACACACTGTCTTTACTCTGCTCCATTCACATACATCGCAACTCTGCCTTAGGAACGCACTGTCTTCACTCTAAGTTAAGAACACACTGTCTTCATTCTGCTCTACGAACACACTGTTTTTACTCTGCGTTAGGAACACATTGTCTTCACTATGCGTTAGGAACACACTGTTTTCACTATGCGTTAGGAACACACTGTCTTCACTCTGCATTAGGAACACACTGTCTTCACTCTGCATTAGGAACACACTGTCTTCACTCTGATTTAGGAACACTGTCATCAGTCTGCTCTAGGAACTCACTGTCTTCTCTCTGAATTAGGAACACACTGTCTTCACTCTGCTCTAGGAACACACTGTCTTCACTATGCGTTAGGAACATACTGTCTTGATTCTGCTCTATGAACACACTGTCTTCATTATGCATTAGGAACACACTGTCTTCACTCTGCTCTAGGAACATTCTGTTCACTCTGCTCGATGCACAACACCGCAACTCTGCGTTAGGAAAACACTGTCTTCACTATGCGTTAGGAACATACTGTCTTCACTGTGCCTTAGGAACACACTGTCTTCACTATGCTTTAGGAACACACTGCCTTCACAATGCGTTAGGAACACACTGTCTTCACTCTGCATTAGGAACACACTGTCTTCACTCTGCATTAGGAACACACTGTCTTCACTCTGCATTAGGAACACACTGTCTTCACTCTGCTCTAGGAACACACTGCTTTCCCTCTGCTCCTTGCACATACACCACAACTCTGCGTTAGGAACACACTGTCTTCACTCTGTGTTAGGAGCACTCTGTCTTCATTCTGCTCTAGGAACACACTATCTTCACTCTGCGTTAGGAACATACTGTCTTTACTCTGCTTAGGAACACACTGTCTTAACTCTGCATTAGGAACACACTGTCTTCACTCTGCATTAGGAACACACTGTCTTCACTCTGATTTAGGAACACTGTCATCACTCTGCTCTAGGAACTCACTGTCTTCACTCTGAATTAAAACACACTGTCTTCACTCTGCTCTAGGAACACACTGTCTTCACTCTGCTCCATGGACATACATCGCAACTCTGCGTTAGGAACGCACTGTCTTCACTCTGAGTTAAGAACACACTGTCTTCATTCTGCTCTACGAACGCACTGTTTTTACTCTGCATTAGGAAGACATTGTCTTCACTATGCGTTAGGAACACACTGTCTTCACTCTGCATTAGGAACACACTGTCTTCACTCTGCATTAGGAACACACTGTCTTCACTCTGCTCTAGGAACACACTGTCTTCAATCTGCTCCATGCACATACTTCGCAACTCTTCGTTAGTTACGCACTGTCTTCACTCTGCGTTAAGAACACACTGTCTTCATTCTGCTTCATGCACATACACCACAACTCTGCGTTAGGGACACACTGTCTTCACTCTGCGTTAGGAACACACTGTCTTCACTCTGCATTAGGAACACACTGTCTTCACTCTGATTTAAGAACACTGTCGTCACTCTCCTCTAGGAACTCACTGTCTTAACTCTGAATTAGGAACACACTGTCTTCACTGCTCTAGGAACACACTGTCTTCACTCTGCTCCATGCACATACTTCGCAACTCTGCATTAGGAACGCAGTGTATTTACTCTGCGTTAAAAACACACTGTCTTCATTCTGCTCTACGAACACACTGTCTTCACTATGCGTTAGGAACACACTGTCTTCACTCTGCTCTAGGAACACTCTGTCTTCACTCTGCTCGATGCACATACACCGCAACTCCTCGTTAGGAAAATACTGTCTTCATTATGCGTTAGGAACATACTGTCTTCACTATGCGTTAGGAACCCACTGCCTTCACTATGCGTTAGGAACACACTGTCTTCACTCTGCATTAGGAACACACTGTCTTCACTCTGCATTAGGAACACACTGTCTTCACTCTGCTCTAGGAACACACTGTCTTCACTCTGCTCCATGCACATACAACACAACTCTGCATTAGGAACGCAGTGTATTTACTCTGCGTTAAAAACACACTGTCTTCATTCTGCTCTACGAACACACTGTCTTCACTATGCGTTAGGAACACACTGTCTTCACTCTGCTCTAGGAACACTCTGTCTTCACTCTGCTCGATGCACATACACCGCAACTCCTCGTTAGGAAAACACTGTCTTCACTACGCGTTAGGAACATACTGTCTTCACTATGCGTTAGGAACCCACTGCCTTCACTATGCGTTAGGAACACACTGTCTTCACTCTGCATTAGGAACACACTGTCTTCACTCTGCTCTAGGAACACACTGTCTTCACTCTGCTCCATGCACATACAACACAACTCTGCCTTAGGAACACACTGTCTTCACTCTGTGTTAGGAACACTCTGTCTTCATTCTGCTCTAGGAAAACACTATCTTAACTCTGCCTTAGGAACATACTGTCTTCACTCTGAATTAGGAACTCACTGTCTTCACTCTGAGTTAAGAACACACTGTCTTCATTCTGCTCTACGAACACACTGTTTTTACTCTGCGTTAGGAAGACATTGTCTTCACTATGCGTTAGGAACAGACTGTTTTCACTATGCGTTAGGAACACACTGTCTTCACTCTGAATTAGGAACACACTGGCTTCACTCTGCATTAGGAAAACACTGTTTTCACTCTGCTCTAGGAACACACTGTCTTCACTATGCGTTAGGAACACACTGTCTTCTCTCTGCTCTACGAACACACTGTCTTCACTATGCGTTAGGAACACACTGTCTTCACTCTGCTCTAGGAACACGCTGTCTTCACTCTGCTCGATGCACATACACCGCAACTGTGCGTTAGGAAAACACTGTCTTCACTATGCGTTAGGAACATACTGTCTTCACTCTAATTTAGGAACACACTGTCTTCACTCTGCGTCATGCACATACACCAGAACTCTGCGTTAGGAACACACTGTCTTCACTCTGCATTAGGAACACACTGTCCTCACTCTCCATTAGGAACACACTGTCTTCACTCTGCGTTAGGAAAAAACTATCTTCACTCTCCTCTAGGAACACATTCCCTTCACTCTGCTTCATGCACATACACCACAACTCTGCGTTAGGAACACACTGTCTTCACTCTGCATTAGGAACACACTGTCTTCACTCTGCATTAGGAACACACTGTCTTCACTCTCCATAGGAACACACTGTCTTCACTCTGCATTAGGAACACACTGTCTTCACTCTGCATTAGGAACACACTGTCTTCACTCTGCTCTAGGAACACACTGTCTTCACCTTGCTCAATGTACATACTTCGCAATCTGCGTTAGGAACGCACTGTCTTCACTCTGCGTTAGGAACACACTGTCTTCACCCTGTTCTAGGAACACACTGTCTTCACTCTGCTCCATGCACATACACCACAACTCTGCGTTAGGGACACACTGTCTTCACTCTGCATTAGGAACACACTGTCTTCACTCTGCATTAGGAACACACTGTCTTCACTCTGCATTAGGAACACACTGTCTTCACTATGCGTTAGGAACACACTGCCATCACTATGCGTTAGGAACACACTGTCTTCACTCTGTGTTAGGATTACTCTGTCTTCATTCTGCTCTAGGAACACACTATCTTCACTCTGCGTTAGGAACATAATGTCTTTACTCTGCTCTAGGAACACACTGTCTTAACTCTGCATTAGGAACACACTGTCTTCATTCTGCTGTACGAACACACTGTTTTTACTCTGCTGTACGAACACACTGTTTTCACTATGCGTTAGGGACACACTGTCTTCACTCTGCATTAGGACCACACTGTCTTCACTCTGCTTTAGGAACACACTGTCTTCACTCTGCTCCATGCACATACACCGCAACTCTGCGCTAGGAACACACTGTATTCACTCTGTGTTAGGAACACACTGTCTTCATTCTGCTCTAGGAACACACTGTCTTCACTCTGCGTTAGGAACATACTGTCTTTACTCTGCTCTAGGAACACACTGTCTTAACTCTGCATTAGGAACACACTGTCTTCACTCTGCATTAGGAACACACTGTCTTCACTCTGATTTAAGAACACTGTCGTCACTCTGCTCTAGGAACTCACTGTCTTAACTCTGAATTAGGAACACACTGTCTTCACTCTTCTCTAGGAACACACTGTCTTCACTCTGCTCCATGCACATACTTTCCAACTCTGCGCTAAGAACACACTGTCTTAGCTATGCGTTAGGAACACACTGTCTTCACTCTGCTCTAGGAACACGCTGTCTTCACTCTGCTGGATGCACTTACACCGCAACTCTGCGTTAGGAAAACAATGCCTTCACTCTGTGTTAGGAACACTGTCGTCACTCTGCTCCTGGAACTCACTGTCTTAACTCTTAATTAGGAACACACTGTCTTCACTCTGCTCTAGGAACACACTGTCTTCACTCTGCTCCATGCACACACTTCGCACCTCTGCATTAGGAACGCACTGTCTTTACTCTGCGTTAAAAACACACTGTGTTCATTCTGCTCTACGAACAAACTGTCTTCACTATGCATTAAGAACACACTGTCTTCACTCTGCTCTAGGAACACGCTGTCTTCACTCTGCTAGATGCACATACACCGCAACTCTGCGTTAGGAAAACACTGTCTTCATTATGCGTTAGGAACATACTGTCTTCACTATGCGTTAGGAACACACTGTCTTAACTCTGCTCTAGGAACACACTGCCTTCACTATGCGTTAGGAACACACTGTCTTCAACTCTGCATTAGGAACACACTGTCTTCACTCTGCGTTAGGAAAAAACTGTCTTCACTCTGCTCTAGGAACACACTGTCTTCACTCTGCTCCTTGCACGTACACAGCAATCTGCGTTAGGAACACACTGTCTTCACTCTCCGTTAGGAACATACTGTCTTCCCTCTACTATAGGAACACACTCTCTTCACTCTGCTTCATGCACATACACCACAACTCTGCGTTAGGAACACACTGTCTTCACTCTGCATTAGGAACACACTATCTTCACTCTGCTTTAGGAACACACTGTCTTCACTCTTCTCTAGGAACACACTGTCTTCACTCTGCTCCATACACATACTTCGCAACTCTGCGTTAGGAACACATTGTCTTCACTCTTCTCTAGGAACACACTGTCTTCACTCTGCTTCATGCAAATACACCACAACTCTGCATTAGGGACACACTGTCTTCACTCTGCATTAGGAACACACTGTGTTCACTCTGCATTAGGAACACACTGTCTTCTCTCTGCATTAGGAACACACTGTCTTCACTCTGCTCTAGGAACACACTGTCTGCACTCTGCTCCATGCACATACACCACAACTATGCGTTAGGAACACACTGTCTTCACTCTGTGTTAGGAACTCTCTGTCTTCATTCTGCTCTAGGAACACACTATCTTCACTCTGCTTTAGGAACATATGTCTTCACTCTGCTCTAGGAACACACTGTCTTAACTATGCATTAGGAACACACTGTCTTCACTCTGCATTAGGACCACACTGTCTTCACTCTGATCTAGGAACACACTGTCTTTACTCTGCTACATGCACATACATCGCAACTCTGCCTTAGGAAAGCACTGTCTTCACTCTAAGTTAAGAACACACTGTCTTCATTCTGCTATACGAACACACTGTTTTTACTCTGCGTTAGGAACACATTGTCTTCACTATGCGTTAGGAACACACTGTTTTCACTATGCGTTAGGAACACACTGTCTTCACTCTGCATTAGGAACACACTGTCTTCACTCTGCATTAGGAACACACTGTCTTCACTCTGTGTAAGGAACACACTGTCTTCATTCTACTCTAGGAACACACTGTCTTCACTCTGCTTTAGGAACATACTGTCTTTACTCTGCTCTAGGAACACACTGTCTTAACTCTGCACTAAGAACACACTGTCTTCACTCTGCATTAGGAACACACTTTCTTCACTCTGATTTAGGAACACTGTCGTCACTCTCCTCTAGGAACTCACTGTCTTAACTCTGAATTAGGAACACACTGTCTTCACTGCTCTAGGAGCACACTGTCTTCACTCTGCTCCATTCACATACTTCGTAACTCTGCATTAGGAACGCACTGTATTTACTCTGCGTTAAAAACACACTGTCTTCATTCTGCTCTACGAACACACTGTCTTCACTATGCGTTAGGAACACACTGTCTTCACTCTGCTCTAGGAACACGCTGTCTTCACTCTGCTCGATGCACATACATCGCAACTCTGCGTTAGGAAAACACTGTCTTCACTATGCGTTAGGAACATACTGTCTTCACTATGCGTTAGGAACACACTGTCTTCACTATGCGTTAGGAACACACTGCCTTCACTATGCGTTAGGAACACACTGTCTTCACTCTGCATTAGGAAAAAACTGTCTTCACTCTGCGTTAGGAAAAAACTGTCTTCACTCTGCTCTAGGAACACACTGTCTTTACTCTGCTCCTTGCACATACAAAGCACCTCTGCGTTAGGAACACACTGAATTCACTCTGCATTAGGAACACACTGTCTTCACTCTGCATTAGGAACACACTGTCTTCACTCTTCTCTAGGAACACACTGTCTTCACTCTGCTCTAGGAACACACTGTCTTCACTCTGCGTTAGGAAAAAACTGTCCACTCTGCTCTAGGAACACACTGCTTCACTCTGCTCCTTGCACATACAAAGCAACTCTGCGTTAGGAACTCACTGTCTTCACTCTGCATTAGGAACACACTGTCTTCACTCTGCATTAGGAACACACTGTCTTCACTCTGCTCTAGGAACACACTGTCTTCCCTCTGCGTTAGGAAAACACTGTCTTCACTCTGCTCTAGGAACACACTGTCTTCACTCTGCTCCTTGCACATACACAGCAACTCTGCATTAGGAACACACTGTCTTTACTCTACGTTAGGAACATACTGTCTTCCCTCTACTATAGGAACACACTCTCTTCACTCTGCTTCATGCACATACACCACAACTCTGCGTTAGGAACACACTGTCTTCACTCTGCATTAGGAACACACTGTCTTCACTCTGCATTAGGAACACACTGTCTTCACTCTGCATTAGGAACACACAGTCTTCACTCTTCTCTAGGAACACACTGTCTTCACTCTGCTCCATACACATACTTCGCAACTCTGTGTTAGGAACGCACTGTCTTCACTCTGTGTTAAGAACACACTGTCTTCCTTCTGCTCTATGAACACACTGTCTTTACTCTGCGTTAGGAACACATTGTCTTCACTCTTCTCTAGGAACACACTGTCTTCACTCTGCCTTAGGAACACACTGTCTTCACTCTGCATTAGGAACACACTGTCTTCTCTCTGCATTAGGAACACACTGTCTTCACTCTGCTCTAGGAACACACTGTCTTCACTCTGCTCCTTGCACATACACAGCAACTCTGCATTAGGAACACACTGTCTTCACTCTACGTTAGGAACATACTGTCTTCCCTCTACTATAGGAACACACTCTCTTCACTCTGCTTCATGCACATACACCACAACTCTGCGTTAGGAACACACTGTCTTCACTCTGCATTAGGAACACACTGTCTTCACTCTGCATTAGGAACACACCGTCTTCACTCTGCATTAGGAACACACTGTCTTCACTCTTCTCTAGGAACACACTGTCTTCACTCTGCTCCATACACATACTTCGCAACTCTGTGTTAGGAATGCACTGTCTTCACTCTGTGTTAAGAACACACTGTCTTCATTCTGCTCTATGAACACACTGTCTTCACTCTGCTCCATGCACATACACCACAACTATGCGTTAGGAACACACTGTCTTCACTCTCTGTTAGAAACTCTCTGTCTTCATTCTGCTCTAGGAACACACTATCTTCACTCTGCGTTAGGAACATACTGTCTTCACTCTGCTCTAGGAACACACTGTCTTAACTATGCATTAGGAACACACTGTCTTCACTCTGCATTAGGACCACACTGTCTTCACTCTGATCTAGGAACACACTGTCTTCACTCTGCTCCATGCACATACATCGCAACTCTGCCTTAATAACGCACTGTCTTCACTCTAAGTTAAGAACACACTGTCTTCACTCTGCTCCATGCACACACTTCGCACCTCTGCATTAGGAACGCACTGTCTTTACTCTGCGTTAAAAACACACTGTGTTCATTCTGCTCTACGAACAAACTGTCTTCACTATGCATTAAGAACACACTGTCTTCACTCTGCTCTAGGAACACGCTGTCTTCACTCTGCTAGATGCACATACACCGCAACTCTGCGTTAGGAAAACACTGTCTTCATTATGCGTTAGGAACATACTGTCTTCACTATGCGTTAGGAACACACTGTCTTAACTCTGCTCTAGGAACACACTGCCTTCACTATGCGTTAGGAACACACTGTCTTCAACTCTGCATTAGGAACACACTGTCTTCACTCTGCGTTAGGAAAAAACTGTCTTCACTCTGCTCTAGGAACACACTGTCTTCACTCTGCTCCTTGCACGTACACAGCAATCTGCGTTAGGAACACACTGTCTTCACTCTCCGTTAGGAACATACTGTCTTCCCTCTACTATAGGAACACACTCTCTTCACTCTGCTTCATGCACATACACCACAACTCTGCGTTAGGAACACACTGTCTTCACTCTGCATTAGGAACACACTATCTTCACTCTGCTTTAGGAACACACTGTCTTCACTCTTCTCTAGGAACACACTGTCTTCACTCTGCTCCATACACATACTTCGCAACTCTGCGTTAGGAACACATTGTCTTCACTCTTCTCTAGGAACACACTGTCTTCACTCTGCTTCATGCAAATACACCACAACTCTGCATTAGGGACACACTGTCTTCACTCTGCATTAGGAACACACTGTGTTCACTCTGCATTAGGAACACACTGTCTTCTCTCTGCATTAGGAACACACTGTCTTCACTCTGCTCTAGGAACACACTGTCTGCACTCTGCTCCATGCACATACACCACAACTATGCGTTAGGAACACACTGTCTTCACTCTGTGTTAGGAACTCTCTGTCTTCATTCTGCTCTAGGAACACACTATCTTCACTCTGCTTTAGGAACATATGTCTTCACTCTGCTCTAGGAACACACTGTCTTAACTATGCATTAGGAACACACTGTCTTCACTCTGCATTAGGACCACACTGTCTTCACTCTGATCTAGGAACACACTGTCTTTACTCTGCTACATGCACATACATCGCAACTCTGCCTTAGGAACGCACTGTCTTCACTCTAAGTTAAGAACACACTGTCTTCATTCTGCTATACGAACACACTGTTTTTACTCTGCGTTAGGAACACATTGTCTTCACTATGCGTTAGGAACACACTGTTTTCACTATGCGTTAGGAACACACTGTCTTCACTCTGCATTAGGAACACACTGTCTTCACTCTGCATTAGGAACACACTGTCTTCACTCTGTGTAAGGAACACACTGTCTTCATTCTACTCTAGGAACACACTGTCTTCACTCTGCTTTAGGAACATACTGTCTTTACTCTGCTCTAGGAACACACTGTCTTAACTCTGCACTAAGAACACACTGTCTTCACTCTGCATTAGGAACACACTTTCTTCACTCTGATTTAGGAACACTGTCGTCACTCTCCTCTAGGAACTCACTGTCTTAACTCTGAATTAGGAACACACTGTCTTCACTGCTCTAGGAGCACACTGTCTTCACTCTGCTCCATTCACATACTTCGCAACTCTGCATTAGGAACGCACTGTATTTACTCTGCGTTAAAAACACACTGTCTTCATTCTGCTCTACGAACACACTGTCTTCACTATGCGTTAGGAACACACTGTCTTCACTCTGCTCTAGGAACACGCTGTCTTCACTCTGCTCGATGCACATACATCGCAACTCTGCGTTAGGAAAACACTGTCTTCACTATGCGTTAGGAACATACTGTCTTCACTATGCGTTAGGAACACACTGTCTTCACTATGCGTTAGGAACACACTGCCTTCACTATGCGTTAGGAACACACTGTCTTCACTCTGCATTAGGAAAACACTGTCTTCACTCTGCGTTAGGAAAAAACTGTCTTCACTCTGCTCTAGGAACACACTGTCTTTACTCTGCTCCTTGCACATACAAAGCACCTCTGCGTTAGGAACACACTGAATTCACTCTGCATTAGGAACACACTGTCTTCACTCTGCATTAGGAACACACTGTCTTCACTCTTCTCTAGGAACACACTGTCTTCACTCTGCTCTAGGAACACACTGTCTTCACTCTGCGTTAGGAAAAAACTGTCCACTCTGCTCTAGGAACACACTGCTTCACTCTGCTCCTTGCACATACAAAGCAACTCTGCGTTAGGAACTCACTGTCTTCACTCTGCATTAGGAACACACTGTCTTCACTCTGCATTAGGAACACACTGTCTTCACTCTGCTCTAGGAACACACTGTCTTCCCTCTGCGTTAGGAAAACACTGTCTTCACTCTGCTCTAGGAACACACTGTCTTCACTCTGCTCCTTGCACATACACAGCAACTCTGCATTAGGAACACACTGTCTTTACTCTACGTTAGGAACATACTGTCTTCCCTCTACTATAGGAACACACTCTCTTCACTCTGCTTCATGCACATACACCACAACTCTGCGTTAGGAACACACTGTCTTCACTCTGCATTAGGAACACACTGTCTTCACTCTGCATTAGGAACACACTGTCTTCACTCTGCATTAGGAACACACAGTCTTCACTCTTCTCTAGGAACACACTGTCTTCACTCTGCTCCATACACATACTTCGCAACTCTGTGTTAGGAACGCACTGTCTTCACTCTGTGTTAAGAACACACTGTCTTCCTTCTGCTCTATGAACACACTGTCTTTACTCTGCGTTAGGAACACATTGTCTTCACTCTTCTCTAGGAACACACTGTCTTCACTCTGCCTTAGGAACACACTGTCTTCACTCTGCATTAGGAACACACTGTCTTCTCTCTGCATTAGGAACACACTGTCTTCACTCTGCTCTAGGAACACACTGTCTTCACTCTGCTCCTTGCACATACACAGCAACTCTGCATTAGGAACACACTGTCTTCACTCTACGTTAGGAACATACTGTCTTCCCTCTACTATAGGAACACACTCTCTTCACTCTGCTTCATGCACATACACCACAACTCTGCGTTAGGAACACACTGTCTTCACTCTGCATTAGGAACACACTGTCTTCACTCTGCATTAGGAACACACCGTCTTCACTCTGCATTAGGAACACACTGTCTTCACTCTTCTCTAGGAACACACTGTCTTCACTCTGCTCCATACACATACTTCGCAACTCTGTGTTAGGAATGCACTGTCTTCACTCTGTGTTAAGAACACACTGTCTTCATTCTGCTCTATGAACACACTGTCTTCACTCTGCTCCATGCACATACACCACAACTATGCGTTAGGAACACACTGTCTTCACTCTCTGTTAGAAACTCTCTGTCTTCATTCTGCTCTAGGAACACACTATCTTCACTCTGCGTTAGGAACATACTGTCTTCACTCTGCTCTAGGAACACACTGTCTTAACTATGCATTAGGAACACACTGTCTTCACTCTGCATTAGGACCACACTGTCTTCACTCTGATCTAGGAACACACTGTCTTCACTCTGCTCCATGCACATACATCGCAACTCTGCCTTAATAACGCACTGTCTTCACTCTAAGTTAAGAACACACTGTCTTCACTCTGCTCCATGCACACACTTCGCACCTCTGCATTAGGAACGCACTGTCTTTACTCTGCGTTAAAAACACACTGTGTTCATTCTGCTCTACGAACAAACTGTCTTCACTATGCATTAAGAACACACTGTCTTCACTCTGCTCTAGGAACACGCTGTCTTCACTCTGCTAGATGCACATACACCGCAACTCTGCGTTAGGAAAACACTGTCTTCATTATGCGTTAGGAACATACTGTCTTCACTATGCGTTAGGAACACACTGTCTTAACTCTGCTCTAGGAACACACTGCCTTCACTATGCGTTAGGAACACACTGTCTTCAACTCTGCATTAGGAACACACTGTCTTCACTCTGCGTTAGGAAAAAACTGTCTTCACTCTGCTCTAGGAACACACTGTCTTCACTCTGCTCCTTGCACGTACACAGCAATCTGCGTTAGGAACACACTGTCTTCACTCTCCGTTAGGAACATACTGTCTTCCCTCTACTATAGGAACACACTCTCTTCACTCTGCTTCATGCACATACACCACAACTCTGCGTTAGGAACACACTGTCTTCACTCTGCATTAGGAACACACTATCTTCACTCTGCTTTAGGAACACACTGTCTTCACTCTTCTCTAGGAACACACTGTCTTCACTCTGCTCCATACACATACTTCGCAACTCTGCGTTAGGAACACATTGTCTTCACTCTTCTCTAGGAACACACTGTCTTCACTCTGCTTCATGCAAATACACCACAACTCTGCATTAGGGACACACTGTCTTCACTCTGCATTAGGAACACACTGTGTTCACTCTGCATTAGGAACACACTGTCTTCTCTCTGCATTAGGAACACACTGTCTTCACTCTGCTCTAGGAACACACTGTCTGCACTCTGCTCCATGCACATACACCACAACTATGCGTTAGGAACACACTGTCTTCACTCTGTGTTAGGAACTCTCTGTCTTCATTCTGCTCTAGGAACACACTATCTTCACTCTGCTTTAGGAACATATGTCTTCACTCTGCTC